>NC_142809.1:32276604-32303699 GCF_049724085.1 Artemia sp. Qi Xiang Cuo
TTTTATTTTATTAACTTTTCATTGATGTTTTTGTATGACTTTCGGAAGCCGGAAGTAAGTTTATGTGAAAAACGCAACAGCTTGTCTGTTATCTTGACCGTGGCGAGTAAAAATCAGGGTTAATAATACCATTTATAGGTGAAAGAATTTTGAAGGCATTTTCAGAAAGTTTGCTTCAGGGAAAAGCAAGCAACCCCGGAAAATACAATACAGAACTTAAAAAATAAGTCTTAGCACTCATTTGGTGATCAGTGACATTTTTCAATGAAAGTAATTTGTTTTACGTCATAAATTTGGAAAAATGTCCAAAAGTGTCCTTTTTTTCAAAAAGCTGCCTTTTTTTATCCAATAGTGTCCCGGTGTCTCTCAGGATGAAAAAGTGTCCAAAAGACACTAAAAGTGTCCATTTGGCATACCAGATATTAACACATGGTTGCATGGAAACATGTTCTAGCATGCTCTGACCAACAATTGCGACCAAAATTACAATGCTTATGGATCACAGAAAAAAGTATGTGATACTAATGTCTATCGGCCCTATCTTACAATAGTAAAAAAAATAATAAGATATCCATTGTCTTATATGATGACCAGGGTTACCAGAACTTTTAAGGACAAAAGTGTCCAAATCAGCCAAAATGGACACTTTTAGTGTCCCTCTAGAAAACTAGCCAATATACAAGTTTGCCACTAGGAATTTCAAAGCCTGTGAAAAAAGTGCCAAAAAATCTGTGAAATTCGTCCTTCTTTGCTCCGCTACCTCGCAGTTTGTTACCTGCATGAGTTCTGCAAGTATTTCCATCTTTGTCATTAACGCTATCAATAAATTAAGTTTAGTACTAGTTCAATTTGAAGATATGGCACAAAAAAATCGTCATTAGAATATCAACAAAGCGAAATTTTACATCGATTATCGATACCGCTACCTATCTTAGTCGAAAAGTAAAGAACCAATCGTAGAGATTCATTTTCCCTTCGGCATTTGCATAAGTTATGCGAAAAAGATGCGAGTCATTGATCTTTGGTAGCTATTAAGGATCTTTGGGTGTGACAAGGTCCAAACGGCTGTAGCAACGAAATGTCTATTTTGACCTACATGGTTTTAAAGTTCAACAAAATACGTCAATCTCCTTAACCACTCAGTCAACTGGTTGGTCAAGGGGTTGAAATCATTTAACAATTCCTCTATCTTGTCGTTTTCTGAACATTTAGAAGTAGCCCATAGAGAAAATGACGTTTTTGAGAACTAAAAAAGTGAGAAGACAAGGCCGATTGAAATAAATTCGCTTGAGTTATACTCGGTAGAAACTGGCGACAAGCGTTAGACGAAAAATCACAGCTGAAAATATAGAATATAAAACAGAAATATTCGCTAGCAGCTATAAATAAAATTGAGCCACAACACAGATTTTCTGCGAAACTCCTTTCTTACTATGACAGCAGTATAAGAACAACTTTGTGCTTACTTGTACTTGTTCCACGTTCAAGCCTTATCCAGACTCATCGTGGTGCCCAGCAGATGACGACATTACTCCTTCCATAGGTTTCGCTCGAGAGGGGCAGGCTCCACCATTTCAAGCCACTGGCGATCCCAGCGACGGCCGTATTTTCGGAATCCTCCGATTGGCTCCAGATCAGACTTAACTGTTGCTAGCCACGTCTTTTTTAGGCCCCCCGCCCTCTTTTTCCATGCCGGTAGCGGTAGACATTTGAGACATATTTTGCTTAAATGGTCATCCGGTCTGCGCATTGTATGGCCAAACCATCTCAGTCTCTTGTGCTTAACAATGTCAGAAACAACTGGGCGATCCCCACATCTTCTTCTTACTTCTTCATTCGAGATTCTATCTGAGAGGCGGATACCCAGGACATAGCGCAGGCATTTGTGGTTGAATATATTCAAGCTCAACGCTTCGGCTACTTTAAGTGACCATGTTTCACACCCATAGAGGAGGACAGAGAACCATAGCTTCATACACTCGGAGCTTTGTGCGTGGCGATATTTCACTCTGCTTCCATGCTTCCGTAGTTGAAGGAAGACACTCCAGTCTGACGATATGCGGCTCTGGATTTCTTCTGAAGATTTGCCGGCAAGGTTTACCATCAATCCAAGGTATTTGAACGAATGGACGTCCTATATCTAATTACCATTTTGGGCAACAGGGGTTTCATCCATCCCATCTGTTCGCGTGGATTTTGTTCTTGGTAAGCTTATTTGGAGACCAGTCGAGAGTTCCTTGACTGCCATGTCGTTTATCATAGCCTGGGCTTTTGCAACAGATTCAGCAAGCATGTTCACATCGTGAGCAAAGTCAAGATCTGTGATGGAGGAGGACCGACTCACTGCAACGCCTTTATACTTGTCCAGGACCCTGAGGATCCAATCAATGACGAAGTTGAACAAAGATGGTGAAAGGACACCTTCCTCGATCAGGACTAGATCTGAAAGATGGCCATCGACTCTTACCCGGGCCTTTGTTCCAGCATAGTATGCCTTGAGCAGACTGATGATCTTCTCAGGCACACCGTCCTTTCTCATTGCTTCCCATATTGCATCACGATGGAGCGAATCAAGCGCGGTAATGAAGTCTATGAAGATTTGGTTTGTTTCCTGCTGGTGTTTAAACCGGTGTTCAAGGAGTTGTCACAGGCTAAAAATCTAGTCACACCAACCCATGCCCGGCCTGAATCCTACTTTGTTGAGTCCCGTTCGTCTGCTTCGGGTGTCTCTGAATCTATTTAAAGGTACCACTGTGAACAACTTGGCAGCAATGGGGATAGGGGATATACCTAGGTAGTTTTTGCAGTCCCTTAGGTCTCCATTTTTGAAGATAGGGACAATTATTGAGGTCTTCCAGTCATCTGGGATGTATTCATTGTCTCAGCCTTTAGTTATCACGCTATGAAGTTTATCCATCACCACCTCAGGGAGAGCTTTCAGTAGCTCGGCCAGAATCCCAGCTATTCCTGGGCTTTTATGGTTTTTCAAAACTTGGATCGCCTTAATTACTTCATCCCTGGAGTGTGGGTCCGTACATACATTTCATAAGCCTGATTGTGTGGGGAGTTCTGCGGTGTAGTAAGTGGTTGCTTTCGATTAATTTTGTCTTCTGGTCTCGATAGCTCTTGGAAGCGAGCTCGCAATCTTTTGATATGCTCCTCGCTGCTTGTCAGTAATTTCCCAACCTTCACCTTAAGCACAGAGTGGTAGTTTTCTTCTTCTTCCTTGTGCATTCTCCAAGTATCTGATAGAGTTTTCGTGTATTGTTCCGTTATGCGGCTCTTTCCATATCACTGGGAACACTAGACCAGTAGGCTTTTTTGTCAGCTCTTCCGGATTTGTGACATTCTTGTCGTAGCACTTTGTATGTGGGGGATCTCTTGTTGGTCATTTCTGTTTTCTTGGCAGAGTTTGAGTGTCTTTTCTGAGGTCCATTTCTTGGTTTTACGCTTGACAAACCCTAGTATGATTGAGGCAGCTTAATTGATGTGGTCCTTGAATTTGCTCCCTTTCTCTTCAATCTTTATCTTGGGGCAGTTGGGGCACCGATCAATTAGGGTCGCCTCCTCGGTGTTATATTGAAGGACAACGAATCGGTTTGAGAGTTCAAGGACAAACGCTCCTCGGTGCTAATCTACTTTCGACTTCAACAAGTCTATTTTCTGGTTCGCCATAGTAGTCATCCTTGAGCTAAGTGTGTACTTTAGCCTTGTCTTCAGCAAGAAGTGGTCAGATCCATTTTGTGATTCCGTGTCAGCACCTCTGCGCACTCTCGAGTCCAACACCATGGATTTCCATCATCGGGATACAAGGAGATAATCTATTTGGGCCTTTACTCTTCCATTACGAAATTTCCATGCATACTTATGACATGACTTATGCCTAAACCAGGTGTTAGCCACAGCGAGCTTGTTCTGCATTGCGAACAGTAGAAGCCTGTTTCCATTTGTGCAGCGGTCTCCGAGGCCGTGCTTGCCGATCGCCTGTTCCAAGTTATTCAGCTTTCTGCCGATTCTGGCATTGAAGTCGCCTCCAGCTAGAAGGATATCTTTCCGGGGAATCTTATCAATGAATGTCTGCAGGTCACTGAAAAACTGATCTTTTTGCTGTTCAGTGGAATCTCTTATTGGGGCATAAACGCTAAGGATAGTCAGATTGTTCGTGCGACCTTTATTTCTTGCCCGTACGATTCTCTCAGACACAGGCTCATATTTGATGAGCCCAGTGATTGCTTTGGGGACAACAGGATACCTATTCCTTCCATGCCAGATCCATCTAATGGTCCCGAGTTAAAAAAGGGACCGCCTTCCCAGCCGAGAATTCAAGAGTCAAGATGTTATGTCCATTTAGTCTCGTGTCAGAAACACACAGATTATCAAAGTTATAAAGATCATATTCATCAGCTACCTAAGATTGTGTCATTAAATATTTAATCGAGCACAGGTTCCAGCAGCCGATATTCAGGCCTTGTCTTCTTGATAGGACGGTAGCTAGCATACTTTTCGACGAGAACGCCCTTCTTGTCGCATTGCATAATACCGGGAATGCGGTAACCAAACTTGTAATCATCATATTTGTCATCATTATTGAGCGTTTCTTGGGGATAAGGTACATCACAAGATCTCCTGTCTTGCGGTCACCCAAAGCGCGTTGGCCATCACCTTGCTCTACGTGGAACTCGGTGATGTTTAAACCCCTTCACCACTTTGAGGTGCACTAGCGGACTTCTTATGCAGCCTTGGGAGGGAGAGTCGAGCCTCACCGCCTGGATGCCCACCACCGCCGTGGAAATTTCCAGGCTTAGCTACCCCTTTGCTCCCACTTAGAATCAGTAATTGGCTTCAGAAGGCTTATAATACCAGCCATATGCACACGGCTACACGCCAAAGGGATTTACCCGGAACGTGCCAGCAAGCAATGGCCATTCGCTTCTTCTTTCCAGCCTTCTCAGTGGCCTTGGTGATTTTTCCACCAGCAGTAGGTAGGTCCTTGAATTTGACCGACTTGACGACAAACGTCAACCGTAGGATAGAAGAAAAAGATGGATTTGATGGTTCTAGCATACCACATTGGTTAAGACTTTAGGTCCTATTCGGTTGATAAATGGTGCTTGCCCAGGGTACAAAAACATCTAAGAAAAATCCCAAAGCCCTTGCCAAAGCTTAAAATTAAAGTACAAATTAAAAAAAAGTAAAAAAAGAAAAAAATAAAGACATTTGATTTGGAAAAATGTCCAAAAAGTGTCCTTTATTTCAAAAAGCTGCCTTTTTTGATCCAATAGTGTCCCGGTGTCCTTTAGAGTGAAAAAGTGTCCAAAAAGCACTAAAAGTGTCCATTTGGCATCCCAGATTATCTTTACTTGTCAATGCTAGAGAAAACACGAGGCTCCGGGTTACTATCTTTACTTGACAATGCTAGAGAAAACACGAGGCTCCGGGTTACGCGTCATTTCGTATAAGATTTTGTATTCGATAAAATTTGTATTTTTTATTCGGATGAAGGATAAATAAGGGTATAATCTAAAAAAATCTGGAGGGGGGGGGGGGCAAAATCAGGTCGGGGGGGGGGGCAAAACGAGGTCTAGGTGGGGCACCCCCCCCCCCCCTAATGTGCAAATCCATAGCGCAAGTTTATTTCTAAAGTAACGAAGAAACTAAAAAAAAAACGGTGTGTTATCGTATTTTACACAGCGTAAACATGAGTGAGTGGCGCATAATACACAAGTACCAAAATTCCTTCCCCCTACGGAAATTAACAAAATAAAACTCAAATAAAATTCTCAAATTTGGAAGACCTTATTTTCCAGGGGGGTATTTTTCGGAGGGGGAGTATTTTCCGCGGGGGGGGGGGGATAAACGCCTAGAACAGACTATTTATGGGAAAACTTTTCCACTGAGGAGGGGGTTTCCGGCATATCTTAGAAACAATCTTTTCAAATGAAAGTGAGCTAAGAAAAGTTTTTCACCGAGAAACGTCGAAACGAAGTTCTTTGAGAGAAATTTTCAGCTAGAATGGAATTGTCCGAGAGGAATTTTCATTGCGGGGGGGGGGGGGGAATTATACGTGGGAATAACTTTCGATAAAGGGATTGTTTGAGGGGAGAAGGAATTTCCGATGGAAGGGGAGCCAAATTTCCCGGCATTATTTAAAAACGATATGAAATTGAATAAAAAAAAAGTTTTTTTTTCATCTGAAAGTAAGGAGCAAAATCAAAACTTGAAACGAATAAAAATTATTACTTATATGAGGAGTGGGGGCTGCCTTCTCCTCAATTCCTCGCTCTTACGCTAAAGTTGACTTCTTGTCTCAATTCATTTTAAAACGACACCTTAAACACACGGAACATTTAATTAGAATAGCAAGCTTTTTTAAATTGTCTAAAAACTTTAGCGTAAAGAGTAATAATAAGTAATAATAAGTAATAAATTCTTTTCGTTTTAAGTTTTATGTTGCTCTTTACTTTCAGATGAAAAAAACTTTTTTTTTTATTTAATCACATTTAAGTAGCAAGGTAGATAAAAGACACTCATGAACTGTCAGGTTATCAAAATAGTATGTATGCAGTATCTCGAGAAAGACTTGAGGGGGGGGGGGTCAAGTTTAAAACTTTCAAAAGTTTTTTTGAGGGAAGGAGAGAGGTTCTGGATCTCAAATTTTTTACTTGGGGGTGAGGAGTCTAACTAAAAATTAGGATATTTTAAGCCCCTGTGGGACTGTAATCGTTCCATTGTGAATTAGTGATGTAAATGGAAAGAAACTATGTATATAGTTTTGCAGGCTATGCATTTTTTACGCAGGCTAAGAAAAAGGGTATCTGCAATATCTTTGGAATGGTTTGGTATATAGAGTTGAAACTTTTTGGGGGTATTGGGGGGGGGGGCGGTCATGTTGGCCTCTGGCAGAGGTAAATATAAGGACATCATGGGTATCGAGGAGGTTACAAATTTTTCGATTTGGGGGGGGGGGGGTGAAAATGTCATGTCTTCAATCCACATGTTTTTAGCTCTTATAGGACTTGAAATTTATTCATGTCTAAGTAGTGAGGCAACGAATAGTTAGGAAAAAATATAACATAAAATACTTTTTTTGAAATAAAATGTTGAAGAAAATGCCTGTATGTTCAAGGGTTTTCAGGGGATGGCATTCAGGATGAGTTCAGCCCTATAAAAGACCGAAGATGACGCAGATTTTTAATTCATATAATTTTTTACTCCATGCAACCTAAATTGTATAGTCAAATATCATTAAAAGTTTTTTGCACAAAACTACTGCTGATCAAAAATATTGACTGAATATTAAAATTTTGTCCCAACCTTAAATTATAAGTAGAGTCCTATGTTCCATTTTGGGGACGCTATGTTCCTTCCCATGCTATTTGGGGACGCTATGTTCCTTCCCATGCTATTTGGGGACGCTATGTTCCTTCCCATGCTATTTGGGGACGCTATGTTCCTTCCCATGCTATTTGGGGACGCTATGCTCCTTTCCATGCTATTTTGGGACGCTATGTTCCTTCCCATGCTATTTGGAGACGCTATGTTCCTTCCCATGCTATTTGGAGACGCTATGTTCCTTCCCGTGCTATTTGGGGACGTTATACTCCTTCCCATGCTATTTGGGGACACTATGGTCCTTCCCATGCTATTTGGGGACGCTATGTTCCTTCCTATGCTATTATAAGGGCTTATGTTCCCTCCCATGCTATTCTATAGCGCTATGTTCCTTCCATTGTTATTCTATGGGACCTCTACACGTGATTAAACACGTTTTGCTTGCCTTTCCATGGTACCTTTCCAAACGAGCGGGGGTTCCCCTCCGGTTCCTAAACATTGCAAAAAAGATAGCAGTATGAGCGGGGATTCCCCACACAAGTTTGTTTCAACTCCACGTTTTTCAACCAGACTGTTTTTTGAGCCAACATCTGTTTTTTAGGGGGTCAATCAGAGAAAACGGAGATAATTACTCCTCTCTCTATTCCACATGCTGTTTAGCTGCTTCTAGCCCCACTTCGTAGGTACTCGGGGACTGTTAGCACTTAAAAAAATGTTCCGTACATACTAAATATGCATGCACTAGCCGGGCAGCTGTTTCTCATAAGAGAATTGCAAACTGATTGACATTTATGATGAAGAAGTTGTACTATGTATCCCGTGTAAATTACATAGAGGATATGTTCTACAAATTAAAGGGTGTAATTCCTGTCTTGAAGAGGTGCGTGACTCTCATCCTAGTGGGCACCTATGCTCCGATTGCCACTATGATAAATGTAATCAATGGGAGAAAACCTATCCCAGTATGATTAGAAAGAGTACTAACTGTGATTTTAGTTTATTGCTAAAAGATTGGTATCGTCGTGGTTTTAGATTGTTCTGGGAGGAGGAGCCGGGTCAGCAATTCAATTGTTGGAACAACAAAAGAATTTGGTTTCTACGTCATCGTTGTGAAGACAATGACTACTATGATTATAAGCCCACTGATTTTTATTTGGCTGTGACGGAATGTGATTCGCCACTTGAGGACATTGTTTGTGACATTACTTCAAATAAACAAATTGAAACATGTGAATTCTATAGAATGAATGAGAATAGTATCATTGACTATACAAAGAGATATGACAAGAGTGAAGTTACACTCTATTGTAGAAAATGCGAGCCTGACATTGCAGTACATCAGGATCAGTATACTGTGAATTCGGATAATCTACCTGCATTAGTTGTTGTCGACAAATACCTAGTACAAGAGAAAATCTAAAGAGTAGAAAAGTCGTTTTTTATCATGTATATACATTATTTTTGTTAATAAGCAATTTCACATACATTTTTAGAACATTTTATTCTTAGGGCACTAAAATCAATATTAAACACTCATGTAAGTATATTTTCCGCTAGAATTTCCTTCAATTGGGGTAAGTCAACGTAGATATCAAGAAACTGTTTGTAGGAATACCCACGACATCTGAACATGAAAAAGATTAGTGCATGAAAGCCACATGTCTTAGTCGTTAAATCTTGTACTTTTCGTTGATTTTGAATAATAGTTTTCCCACTGCTTTCAATAAAGTTGCTGATGTATGGAGTGTAGAATTTATACGATAAGCCAAGAGGATCAAAAAATTCAATATTCTTAGCTGTTTGAAAGATGCATAGCCAATGGCCTGTCTTCAAAGTCGATGGACTGCTATTAACAATGATTAGGGTATTGTTAACACTTGGAATTTTTTCAATGAAGTCCGACGGTATGCAATAGGACTTGTACTGGGACATGTATGGATCCATACTAAATACGTTGATTATTTGGTTTGTGTTCATGGTGCTAGGTCTAGTAGAACACTGCCGTCGGGTGTGATTTCCCAATAGGTTTCAAATTGACTCAATGATATTAGCGTGATGCTCTCAGTCAAAGCATCGGCAAATTTACACTCTAAACGTACATTCCCTGTTCGTACTATGCTCATATCCTGGGTCCCCGACAAGTCCAAAACAATTACCCGATGATTTTTTGAAAAGATTGAATCGGTTATTCCATTTTCAAATAGTTGAGTCATGATCTAGGGATTGCATGGTCAACTCGTACAGAGTTCTATAGGATTTTTTGTCAAATGATAGAGTGTACAGTGGAATACCATTCACTTTACACCCAAGGCTAGATAGACCGAAAATATTAAAATCATGGGGCGATTCAGTCCAGGATCCAACGGCACTGCCACTCTTCACAAAGGTCAAAGCCAATTTTGATGGAATTTCTCAATTTATAAATGGTGAATCGCCATAGATAACAGAGCCAATGGTAATGTGATGTTGAATGGTAATCATATGGGGGACAAAAAGTTTAATGTTGTCACCATTGGCTCTTTGCTTTTCCACTGCCAATGCAACAGAGCTCATAACTTGTTGTTTTCGGACGTGGAGAATTGCTGATGTGATAATATGACATTTGCATCGGGTGCTGCAGGAAGTGTTTTTCTCAAAATGAAACTCGATGGGGCCAGTTGCAATTTTATGTCAATCTTGACATTTGGGGGTAACCATTGAGATATATTGAATATCGCATGATTTAATTTTCCAACCATATGATACTCCTGGTTCACTGCAGTAGTCAACTTGCCATCAGTATCCACACCTGATCGATATTCATAGCCCAATGAGTGTGTTCTCAACTCCTTTTACGCCATTGGTGTCATCATCATAAATTGTATATAGCTTGCATATTTTGATAAATTATTGCTAGTGCTCATCAATGTTCCATTAATAAATACATTACTTTCTTTGAATAGGTAGTGTAGAATACAGTTTTCGTAAGAGAGACCGTCGGCAGCAGTTGGAGCTGTATTATCTGACTTTTTCTTCACCGCAACATTTAAATCAATAAATGTTGATGACAAATCAATGAAATAGTCTTCATTGGAAAATATTTGAAAGTGTATATTTTCCGAGAGGGGTTGTTTGGGATGAAATTGTTTATAGTAGCCATACTTGACCGTGACATCAAAATTTTCATTATTGAATCTGGTCAGCGAGGACTTGATCGAATGAAAAAATTTCCGAAAAAAGAGGTAAGTCATCTGGAGAAGACAAATCAATCTTCGTGATAGAAATCTTTTTCTTTTTCTTCTTCTGCTTATTGCCCTTCGTTGTTTTATTCCCCAAAGTCCCTGTTGATGTCCTTTGCCTCTCACCTGGGTGGAGACTGATGAGTGAACGACGTGCACGCATCCTTTTCAATCCCTCCCCATTTTGCCGAGATTTTAATTGCTCACCAACGGCTCTTGCTGAAGATCTAATATTTTCCTTAACACTCTCCTTGAAATTCTTGCCCGACCCCCAGTCCTGTAGTGTGGAGGCAGCAAGATTTGATGCAGCAGGTAGAAATATTTTCTGGCAAGGGGTAGTGCAGAACAAAATAGCATAGCAAACCAGCTACCAAGACCATAGCCAGACATTGTAGTACGCCCCTTGTAGTAGTCCAATCCATTGCCCATTTGACGTGGACTCAGAGCACCAACATAGCAATCGATATCGGGACAGACAAATGGAACTCTTCTATTGTTCATTTTAGGTGATGGTACTGTCGCCGACAATGGGTCGAAAATGATATGTAATTACTGTTAAGTCTTTTTTTATTGCTAGAAGATCACCCAGTTCACTTCTTAGTGTTAAGTGACAGAATTACAAATTCGAAGTATTTACAGGAACATACTGAAGATGCCATATATTATAGTGATGAACAAGTTCATGGATTGTTTTTAGTTCAAGAACACGTAAGAGGGGAAAATTTGAATTACCAACTCTTGACGTTTCCACAAAGGATGCAAAGAGAAATATGCAAGAGTCAGAGGCGAAACCAGGTGGATAATCAGCAAAAATAATTTGATCCATCCCGTAAACGGTGCCAGCATTTTTCCCATTGATCATATTCTGTTTAAAGCCAAGAACGTCTCTCAGATTATCATTGAGAATAATTATTTCACTGTCAACAGGTGAGGTAATGTAAATCCTATTATGTTCCAATGAATAATTAAAATGGAATGTACCATTCCTACGATATGAGATTTTTCTATTGACTGTACGACACAAATCTCTCATAAAATTATATTCAATATATTTCAATTAGACATGTGGATATTCGCTAGATTTAAGTGCTTCAACCCATTTATAGTCAGCAAAGAGTGACCAATCGAATGGTATAACTTTTATATCATACACACGGTCCTTTCTCAGGATGTCATAGGTATTTTTGAGAATACAATCGACAAGGGCCACTTCATATGCACCGTCAAATTTTATAGCGGGGGAGAGTTTCGTCCAAAAATCACTTGTTATATTCAAATTGATGTAGAGAGGAACGAAAATATTGGACATAAAAGTTACATAGAAATCATTGGGCATTATCAATACTTTTAACACTGATCCAAGAATCAAAATCAGAGTTGTATCCTAGCCACAGAACAGGTACCTGTTTCTAACACATGTGAGTATAACTCTTTAATATCTTTTCAATTTGATAGATTTCACCATTATTTTTAACTTTTTGTAGTTCATAGTCATAAAAGCCACCGAGAATCTCTTCATCTTTAGTATCGCGCAAACGATAAGTTATGGGTTTAGTGTCTAGGATTTTTGCCACTTTAAAAAGTTCTGTGGACCACAAGTAATTCCCCTTTTCAAAAACATTAGTTGTTCTATTAATTCGAACAGTATCACCAACATTGAATTTTTTCTTATTGACAATCGTTTCATTGGAATATTATTTGAGAAATGTGTTAATTGTATCATGATCAGAATGATGAACTTCATTTGAGGTTTAATTAGAGAATGATTAATGAGGTCGTTGATTATAAATCAACATGATTTTATCTGAATCATGAATAAAAGCAGATGTATTTTTCAATGTACAATATCTTGAAATTAAAAGTCGAATAGTTCTTATCAATCGTTCGGCCAATGCAGCCTTTATAGGGCTATGACTCTGATAGAGCAGTGTATTATATATCGCTAGTACTTTTGCAACAAGGGGATTAACAAATTCACTACCACGATTCGTTTGAATTTTTTTATACGAATCCTGTTCGAAAATACTTTCAATGACCTGAGCAACTTCAACACCTCTCTTTGACCGCAATGGAAAGGCATATGCCTAGCGACTAAAAACACTGAATGCAAGTAGAATATACTTGTATGGTGTATTTTGACGTCGTTGAATCTCATCTAGAGTTATGAGATCTGCTTGCATTATATGCAATGGGTAAAAGGCTTTAGTTTTTCGATAATGATTAGCACGAAGTCTGCGATTTCTATGCAGAGTGTAACTTGATTCATTTTGTAGATAGTCTTGTACACTTTTAGCGTGAACACCTGTGACTTTGGAAAGAGTGGTGGGGGAACTTAAACTCCCCACTTCACCAATATTTTCATAAACACGTTTCAGAACTTCAACAATTTTGAATGTAAACGTGTAGTGTAACGTCCGCTACTCTTTTGTATACTTGTGGTTGGTGGTGGTTGTGGTGACGTTGACTTGATACGTCTTCGCTTTTGTCTAGCTATCAATGGTGTGCTGCTTCTCCTCCTTATTGTCAAGTTTCCACTAGGTGTGCTAGTATTTTCCAAAATTGACTTAAAATCTTCTTCCTCTTCTTCATATTTTAATGGTGTTGTTGGTGCATGTTCATTTATTTTTTTTAGAATTTGCCTATTGCTAATAAGGCTTTTGGGAAAGTTTAATGTATTTAGAAAGTTGTATAGATGAGCGTCAAATGATAATAGTTCTTTACGATTTGTAATCACATCATAGATTAAATCAAGTAGATTATAGCTCTTGCCTTGAATTATAATCTCTTTCCCATTGCTATCCACTTGAATATGATCCTGACCAATTTCTATGAGATAAGTTATGAGTCGTGTTAGTTTTTAAAGAAAATGTTTAGGCATTATATTTCCAATTTTAAATACAATTGAATACAATTCCTCCTTCTTTAATTGTGTTCCAGCAGCAGACTCTTGAGGAGATGAATCTTTTTTGTGATCAATATCACTGGCCTTCGCACTATAGGGCTTACGTTTGTCCACTCGACGAAGTGCATCTTGAAGTAAAAGCAGATTTTTATCGTCCTCAATATTCTCATTGTCAATCAATTTACTCAGATTGTCTTCAAAGTGTTCCACGGGTGAGAAAGAGAGTTCTATTGGAGTCAATTTATAGAGTTTAGCCATCTAGAGAAAACTATTTACAAGTCCTGCAATTATTGGTAGTAAAAGCGTGAAAAAGCTACCGCCTGCCTGAAGAAGTCGTTTCCTTTTAAAATTCTTTCCTTTGTTTTTAGAGACCAATGTACGTACAATGGAACAATGTTACTTTGCCTGTTGCTTAACTACTTCTGGCAGTTGAACATTGCCCTCGGTTAAATTTAAACAAAGTTCCGATATTCGATTGATGAAATCGTTGTCAACACCATGTTTAAGTATGGCTTTCCTAAGTGGGGGTTTCATGTAGTTTCTTCAGTGTCATGAGAGCGACTAATAGGTCCTTTTAGTGTTCACGGGGAGATATATGTAATTTCATTGTCAAAAATATCTGTGACTACACGCAAATCCTCGGGTGTATTTTGATTAAGATCCAATAGGATGTAGCCGTAGGGTTTATTAGTTGCCTGATTGTACGCTGAGAGCAGAAATTTGAGGGCGCCTGGATAGATTTGTTTATTGAGAGTTATTAGCGAGCTAGAATCACGAACAACTCTGTAGATGATATAGTAGGTGCAGTTCAATGCAAGTGTTCGCATACATTTGCTCTGATGAAAGACATTGTGTAGAACCAGAGTAATTGAAATCTGTTCATGATGAGAGCGAACGGTGAACAATTGCAGCATTTCCTGGGACCATTGTTCAATAGATTCAGCCAGATCGTCAATAATCAGCCAAGAGTTTGATTCAATAATGTTGAAAACATCAAGTCCATGTATGAATTGTACCTGCACCAATCCCGTCGTGGCAATTGCTTTTATTTTATCGTATGACTCCTGTCAAATGCTGTAACAATAGTAGATTTTTTTCGGCTTTTCCACAAACATTTTATCACAATTTTTTATTATTTTAGTTAAGAGTGTTGTTTTGCCTGACATAGACGGCCCAAACAGAAATGATCTGAATGGTGTTTTAAATTGATACATGTTCCCTTCAACAGTTCACCTGGACAACTAACTGTAGACTATAGCTGTCTAATGACTAAATTATTTCCCTACACGTCCGTTCAAGAATAATAATGAGAACAAAATCAATAAAGAATCATATTTCTTGTATTATAAACAACACTTTACAGAAAATAAAGAAAAATACACTTTTTTAATTTATAAAAGAAATGCACTAGAAAAAGCACTTTAATAAATATACTTTATTTACAAATACAAAATTTAATGAAAAATACGCTGAATAATATCACTTTTTTTCAATGCAACATGTATATTTACAAAAGCACAAAAAAAAATCTGCTCGAAGTAAAAAAAAGATAACTTTGGTAGTGGCGGTGCGCCCCCCGCGGGCGGCCCCCGGGGCCGCAAGCCGCCCCCCTCCCCACGCCGCGCGCCCCGCTTCCCCCCAAGGTTTTGGGAAAAATTTATTGGACTTTTTTCAAGTCGAGACTTTCCCTATGGCTAACACATTCGGCTCTGTCGGAAGTTAAATAGTGTCCCAGGGGGAGGGTAGTTACACCGTCTTGACAAACATAGACCTTGTCGGAAATGGTACTCATGGCAATTTTTTCTACATTTACAGTAAAGTTCCTGTAGTTGTGGGAACGAATTGCCAGCAATTTGGCTCGTGGAATTGTATTTTGAACAATACAATTCCTATAGATGTCCATGTTGAAATTCTTATCCACATAGCGCGTGGGTACTCCTTTGCAACGTTTCTTGATTTCCTCTTCGTGTGTCTGTATAAAGTACATTCGGACTTACAAACATACCACGGGAAATCATGTCGCTTCCCGTTTCTGATTTAAAAAAATAAAAGCTGATTTGGCACCCGACGTTTCACTAGCCCTGGGTAAAGCCAACTCCAGTTGGTGTTGTCCATCTGTGAGCTGATAATTTCATCGTGCGCTGAATCATCAATGAGATTTGTGGTTTTTACTTTAAGCAGTAGAGAATCTGTGTCCCCGTAGGAGACTTCTACTTGCCCCTTCTTCGGCCACTGTACCCTAGCCACATTGTAGTAGAATTCCAACTTGATCTTTTTAGAGATCTCCAAGATTGCACTGCCTGCTGCAATAATTTTATTCAGGACAATGCTTCTTTTTTTTCTATTCAATAGTACCATGTCCAGGCCAATGATTGTAAAGGAAGTGTAATTTGGAGAAGCAATAATTCAAACACAGTGTTCGGGGTTGGTCACAGAGTCACAACGATTCCTATTGCGAACACTCTCGCAGATTTTGCCAAAAGCCGAATTCAAAATGAGCTTATAAATTTCTTTTTTGGCTTTCGTTTGCGCTTCAGAACGTTTCTTGTCAAAAGTGTCAATAAATGTTTTTAGATAGGGTTTTTGGCTAAACTGGAGTGCTCTGTGAACCTTTTTGACGTTGAAACCGTTGTTGCACATCCATTTTAAAGCCACATGATGTACAACAATATTTTTTTTCGGCAGAAGGTCAGCAATAAGTTTTTGTTTTGAAGGTGACCAATGCAATCCGTCCACCTCTACTAATCGCCTATTGCGGGGGTTTAAAGAGTCCCTAGTCACAGGTCTATTGATGCACGGAAAAACAAAATCCTTTACTGAATTGGGAAGCTCATCTTGTACCACCCCATCAATTTAAAAATCTCATTCAACTACTCCATTCTCCTCAACATTATCAATATTGGGAACATAGGGAGATTGAGGGTCATTGAGCCATTTATAGTCTTCACAAGGTAGTGCATAATGGGACATGGCCGAGGGGTAGAGAGAATTCATATCAAGGAAAACTGCATTCGATTTTGTCTCCATCTTCTCTCCAGTTGGATCAGTTTCCAAGATACGATCCCCGTGAAAAACGTATCAACCCCTCATTTACCTCTCGATGAACAGGTGCTGATCGATGTCGATGATTAGCCCAATTTTTTCCCCGCTAATTTTTAGGATGAGGTCCATCACCAGATGGGGAGATGAAAAATAATATCCTAAATCAAGATTAAATTCCCCATAGATTTTGTCCGTATTTTTACACATAATGTCTAACAAAGTTAACACATCACTCGACAAATACGACTTGTAGTAGTCAAACCCATTTTTACACCATCCCTCTGCCCACACTTTTTTAGCAAAACTGTATTCATCGGGGGTGCACCTACGATCTTGTAGACTGTCGTAAAAGGATTCGATCGAGGGAATAGTTTCCTCGGCGAATCTCGATATGGAACAATAATAATCATAAGGATAGATGCCCTTGACCGTCAACAAATCGTATAAATCATTTGGAAATGCTTGCTTGAGAAGGGGGAAAGCGTTGCAGCCGTCAGCGTTTTTCTGCACTTGAATTAATTCCCTCAATGATTCGGGGAAAAACTGTAGGAATCTAAAAAGTGAATTTTATTCGTGTACTCAATGTCGTCTTCAATATATCTCCATATAAATTCCAAAACAAGCAACTTTTTCGATGATTTAGGAATGATTTTGTAGGAAAAGCTGTCTATCACCCATGTATCATCCACTGTTTCATTTCTTTGAAGATATGCCATTGCTGGTAGCACATACTTCAGATCGTAGTTAGAATTAAGTATAAAAACCTGAAGAAAGAGCTGCTGTTTAATTTTTAAATTACATGAATTGTGAGCCCACCCCCGAAAGTTACTTTTTCCCGTTGAATTGGGGTCAATAACATGATTATGATCCTGGACAGCGTCTTTTGGGGCAAGAACACTCCTACAAACCCAACAAATTGTCCCCTTTTCTAGTGCCAGTTGCTCCTTATCTGATAATGACATTGGGTAGTTGGTGTGACGCAATCGTGAAATTGCACCGTTTGCTGTTTTTATTAAGGACACCAATAACTTTTCCATGCTACCCTCTTCATCCATAGCCAAAAAAACTCTTCAAGCGGCATTTTATTATTAGAATTGCGACGGGCATGCGCATATAAACACGCAACTAGTTTGTGTTCCCTGACTATATTTAGCCTTGATAGATCAGATACTTCCACCAGTCTTGTTTCACAGTTTAAAGAGACCTTATCGAATTGTTGCAGGAAATTTCCTAAGTTTTTAAACTGTAAAGTATCCTTGCCTCCTGCCGGTATTTCAATTCTTTGATTGCCATGAATTTTGCAATATCTCATGTGATCTGAGAATGTTCACTCAGATCTAAATGGAGAAAGGCACATGGGGCAATAGTGACGTTCCCCTTTCTGAACGCCTTCGGATAAGAGTCGACTTATAGCCGTAACGGGGAAAAATGACCATAGGAATTTACCTCTTTGGGGAGCTCGTAAAAAACCAAAACCCGATTTTTAATAATATCAACAGATGGTGTCTTAAATGAATATAAAACCCCATTTTTATTTGGTTTGTGTCCACTCTCTAAAAACTCTGTGTCATACTGGAGAACAACCCTCCCTAACACTAGATTTTCGTTTGCTTTTTCAAATACGGTTTTTTCTTTCAAGGACACCGGATACTTCCCCTCTAAACAGTCAAAATTTACTTTAGGGAAATTTTCACCACCGTTACGAGCAAGTCCGTCGAGATTTTTCATTCTTGAATCTTTTTTTAATGTTTTATGGGCTGCTGCTAAAAATGCATATTTAAAGCATTGCAGCCCCGTGTCAAATCTGAAACCTTGAACCCCTCCTGTAGCCGACAAATCTGGGTGGCATTTTATTTTTCTACCTCGCCCTCCTCTTAAAATAAAGTTTTTTTAAAATCTACTGAGATTCAGATCCATATGTTCAATGTATAAAATTGTGGACCCGCTTCCCCTCTCGTTAAACGTGTCCAAAGTCGATATTAATTTATTTACCCAGTTGAAAAAGTTACCCTCAAATTCATTTAGACCAGGGTAAAATGTTTGGTTACCAGTTGAAAAATGAAAATAAAAAATGTCCCCAGATGTCCCCTTTTGTAAATAAACTTTTTAATTTACCGATGCCTTAATCCCCCCCTGACCCCCTCCCCCCAATTCTGAATCTGAATCTCAATAAGTGCTCGAATTCGGTCGATGTAGGTATGAAGAACATTTACAAGGTCTGTTAAAATGACACTCCCGTCAACCACGTTTTCGTCGGGTGGATTAAAATCTACCCTATGTGTCTGCAAGGGACCGAGAACTGACACCAACAACTAAAATCAACGTAGTTCTGGGGCTATGGCGCTTTTTTCATGTTCTGCACTATTTTGTAGAGGATACAATTCACTAATTATATAGTTATTGTCAAGAATATCCACAGAGCAATTAGGTATAACAGTTTGCACAAGACTGTCCATTTCTTAAGTTGTAAATTGAAATCCAGGGGGATATTAAATGACATACCTTCACTAACATCATCCGCTGAGAGGGGACGATTGCCCATGATATTTTGAAGTCCTGGGCCAGGGAAGGCAGTTGTTTTCGTAGCTTCCCCCTGAAACTAGAAAATGAATGGATTGAGTTTTTTTCTTTGACGAAAGTTTTATCACAATTATAGTACACTATTTTTTTTCTTAGTTGGATTTATCAAACAATTTTTTTTTCTTTGAGGAAGGTTTTATCACAATTATAGCACACTATTTATTTTTTTTCTTTGTCGGATTTATCAAACAATTTTGTTTTTTTTGAGGAAAGTTTTATCACAATTAAAGCACACTATTTTTTTCTTAGTTGGATTTATCAAACAATTTTTTTTTCTTTGAGGAAAGTCTCATTACGATTAAAGCACACCATTTTTTTCCTAGTCGAATTTATCAGACAATTTTTCTTAATTGGATTCGTATTTATCAAACAAATGCATAATAAATTACGAATTTTTGCTTATAGCATTATTTACAAAACAAATGCATAATAAATTACAAATTTTTTTAATACCACACACGCACACACACACACACGCGCAAACACACATGCGCCCACACTCACACACACACGCGCACACGCACACATGTGCACACACACACACACATATGCGCACACACGTTAACACACACACACACACACACACACACACGCACACACACACATGCGCACACACTCAAACACACACACGTATGCGCACACACGTTCACACACACACGCACACACACACACACACACGCACACACACACATGCGCACACACTCACACACACAAACACGTATGCGCACACACGTTCACACACACGCACACACGTGCACACACAAAACAACGTTTGACTAATAGCAATAAAATATGGTAAAAAAAATCAACTCAATAATTGTCTCAATAGCTCATTAAAAAAAATTGACTCTTTTTTTTCCTACAAATCTAGTCATCCATAAAAAATAGCGATCAGATTCCTTTTCCTACAAATCTACTCGTTTTAAAAATCTACTATTTGTAATAGCAATAACGTAAAGTACATTAGGTAAAAAATACATACATTTCCAAATTCAGACTATTCCCCTTTTTACAGAAGAAAAATTAGTCTGCACAAAAAATCCCCGCCCCTCCCACCCCGTCTTATATTTTTTATAAAAGCCTCTTAATCATCTATGAAACCCCATTTGCATTCATCAAATAGAATATCTCGTCTAATTTGGCTGAAAAACAATCTATTTTTGAATGTGTCTTGAATTACAAGTTTCCATTCCTTTGTTTTGTTAATTCAGATAATGCACATGCCAAATGTTGTTTTGAAATCACTCCCTCTTGTAAAAAGGTTAAACACAGGTGGTTTTATTTAGACCGGAAAAAGACAGCAAATTTAAAATGCACGATGGGAAAAGGTCATTTTGAACAAAAGAACTATTTCTAATGAATTGAACTTGTAAACATAGGAGTGGAGGAGGAGGGATTTTATTTACATAATGGAAAAAAGATCATACTTTACGTTTTCTAACGACTATAATCATCATATTGTAGGGTTTGTATTGTTGGAGGGAGGGGGGCTATGTCTCCCTGAAATTTGAATTTACTAGTGGGATGGTAAAATGATTTTATTTGGAAATAAATTAAGAAATTTAGTAAGCTGTACTCACATTGAAAATTGATGTATCCATAACTTCAATGTCAATAATACTCAATTTACTATCCTTGATATTTTAAATCCTCATGAAAATTAAATTGTAAGATAAGAGCTTTCTATACAATATTTCAAGGACTAATAAAAAATCACTCATTTTATTTATAACCAACCACCACTCGAGTTATCGTATATTCAGCAACCACCGATGTCTCTGATTGACTCCTAAAAAACAGATGTTGGCTAAAAAAAACAGTCTGGTTGAAAAACTTGGAGTTGAAACAAACTTGTGTGGGAAATCCCCGTTAAAACTGCTATTTTTTTTGCAATGCTTAGGAACCGGAGGGGAATCCCCGCTCGTTTGGAAAGGTACCAACAGGACATAAGCAAATAGCACGTAGTTTCATAACGTGTTTAATCACGTGTAGAGGTCCCATAGAGTAACAATGAAAGTAACATAGTGCTGTAGAATAGCATGGAAGGGTACATAAGCCCTTAGAATAGCATAGGAAGGAACAGAGCGTCCCCAAATAGCATGGGAAGGACCATAGCGTCGCCAAATAGCATGGGAAGGAACATAGGATCACCAAATAGAATGGGAAGGAACATAGCGTCCGCAAATAGCATGGGAAGGAACATAGCGTCCCCAAATAGCATGGGAAGGAACATAGGGTCCCCAAACAGCATGGGAAGGAACATAGCGTCCCCAAATAGCAAGGGAAGGAACATAGCGTCCCCAAATAGCATGGGAAGGAACATAGCGTCCCCAAATAGCATGAGAAGGAACATAGCGTCCCCAAATAGCATGGGAAGGAACATAGCGTCCCCAAATAGTATGGGAAGGAACATAGGGTCCCCAAACAGCATGGGAAGGAACATAGCGTCCCCAAATAGCATGGGAAGGAACATAGCGTCCCCAAATAGCTTGGGAAGGAACATAGCGTCCCCAAATAGCATGGGAAGGAACATAGCGTCCCCAAATAGCATGGGAAGGAACATAGCGTCCCCAAAATGGAACATAGGACTCTACTATTATATTACAACATTTTAATTCAGAAGCAGAAAAACTGAAACAACTTCACAATTATTCCTAATATTAACCAAAAATTATGTCAATCAATATTTCCAGTTTATTGAAATAAAAAAATACTGTAAACGTACCCTGTTTTATGCTTGTAACGTTGCAAAATCGAAATTCTTAAGGCCCGCAGGAATTAGTATAATTTAATATTAGAGAATCAATCAACTTTCATTAGCACTTTTCAGCAGGGGCATCCCGAGGAGGGGAGGGGTGCCCCCCCCCCCCCCAACTTTTTTTATATCTGTTAAAATTTTCACCGACGGGTAAAATTTCGGCAGAAATTTGCAAAATCGGTAGAAATTTAGCAAGATTCTTGATTTCTGCAGAACATTTGGCATAAATCAGGTAGAAATTCGGTAAAATTTACGAAGACCACCCCCCCCCCAATAAAATGAGCCTCGGGACGCCCCTGATTTCCATTAATTTTGACTATTGGGGTGATTTTCTTCTTTTTTTTCTCAATGTTTGAAAACTAAAAACCAGTCAGGGGTAAAAACAGTTCAAAATACTGTTTTTTTTCAAGACGAAAAACAAATCAATTTTAGGTAAACGCAAATGACAGTTTGGCCAGTAGGTTTAAAGAGCATAAGCCCTGCTTCTGTTTGTAGTAATTTCTGGTTGTTTTAAATTGGACCTCATTATTCATTTTATATCTGTTAGTATCTAGATTCATTTGATCATCTCTAGGAGTATCTTGTCATAATTTTCTTTGAGGTGATTGTTCATTTTAATTTCTGCTTATTCTGGGATTTATTCTTTGACAGTAATGTTTGCTTGTTCTAAGTCAGAATTATTGCATAGCTTCGTTGCGGATCGTCATAGGTTTGGACATAGCCCTTTACTTCTCTTCGACATTTTTTTTAAATCGATTCAAGAAAAAAGGAGGTTTACACTTAAAATCACCACAAAAACAATAATTATTATTTGGGCTGCCCTCTTACGCTCTTCATGCGTAAGTTTGGCTTGTTGTTTGCTGAAAGCTTATTACGGCTGTCCTCCGACAAAACCTAGTATCTACATCTGAGTAAGTTCCGAGAAAACGCAAAAACGTTGTTTTTAAAGCTGCTGCTTTTGCAAGACCATTTTTAATGTTTTGAAGTATCTTTAAAATGATTGTTTTCACTGATAAAGTGTAATTTGTCAGATACTAGATTTTGGCGTAAATGTCGATTTCTAGTATGTACATACTAGGTATGACACGAAAAAAATGGTGAGCTCCTGTGTAGATACTAGGTAATATCAACGTAACTAAGCATCGGAGAATAATCTCGTTTGCACCATTGGATTTCTCGTGGTCTAGTTAGGCGGGATCCACTCTTAACTAAAATTTTAATTTTTTGTAGATACTAGGTTTTATCAGAGGACAGCCGATTAGTATTTATCAAATATAGCCTGCTGATACATGCGATTTTTTTTCTAGCCACTCTTTTTTAAAGGGATTAGAACCGAAAATTTTGCCATTGTCATTCTGACTTTAAACCTCTTATTTTGAAGCAATTAAACCTTGAATGGGGATATTTATTTAAGAAGAACTGTGACAAGGAATACACACTTGAAAATGTATATTGTTTTCTTTCCAATGTATATTGAACTTTAGCATAAAGGTCAGAAGATTGAGGGGTTTAGCAAGCCCTGTCATGCTTCGGATTATTTATTTTTGTTTATTTGCCATTCTTTACTTTCATGTAAGAATATCAGTTTTTGATTTGTTTAATATTTGTAGAAGGCCAAATACTTTACGTTGACCGACTCCGTTGATTTTGAATTGAGAATCAAGTATTTTGCAGTAGGCATCAAGACATGGCTAATTGTAGGAAATAATCCAAGACAGATAGTCCGAGAGAGGCAAATATGTTTAAATGACTCGGGCCTTTCTTCCTTACGTTTCCTTTTAGTTTTTCCTTGGTGAGATTTCATAAGATACGAGTTAGTCGTTTGTGGCACCAAATGATTTTGGTGATTATTAATGAGAGAAAGAAAAAATTTGTTTTCCTTTGAACCACCTAATTTGTCTTAATTTTATTTTAGTCTCATGTTTGTTATTTCTTGTAGGCCATGGAACCCAAATTCAAGATCGTTGACGGTATAGAAGTTCTTATACCTAGGAGGATTCCAACCCAAAACATTCTATTGAAAATACGAAAGAGACAATTGGGACAACAGACTTCAAATAATTTAAGATTTGAGCGTGCTGTTTATCGGTCAATCTTCCCTAATAAAACTTTTTGTAAAGTTGAGAGGCCTTCGTGTTTTTTCAGAAAATTCAGCCCATGTGGTAATTATTTCAATGCATGTACTGCTGACCAAAGTGGTATCGAGATATACTCATATAAAGGAGCAGCCGCAGCAGGGGATTTACTAGAATGTCTAGATCAAGACGGGAAACCGTCTGCTGATATAAAGCAACAAATTTTCGATCGGTTCTTTGCATTGAAACATACAGTGACTATGGCGTCGACGACGGAACAGCTAAATAGAGAGTGTAGTTTGTTTAGAGACAATAGGCGTTTCCTTATTGTCGTGTCTTCGGGCGTGGTGGTGGAAGATCCCAGATATCCACGTCCCTTTGACGATGTTTATAGAAATAATGAAGCCATTCCAATACATCCAAGATTTTCACTTATTATTACTATTAACCCGTTACTTCACTGATTGAGAAAAATTGACGTGAGAAGTAAGGGGTTTAGGAAAAACATCAGTAGAAATCTCCTTCCCTTTTTGGAATGTATAAAATAACCTAGTTTCTTGTATGATTAAGGTTAAAGCTGATCCTTCGAATTTTGCATTTATGTCAGATAAATTGACCTATCCGACTTTGTTTTTTCTCCTAATATTATAAACACTATTGAGTGTACCAGAAAAATATACTTTTGCAATTCTGATCCAAAAAAAAGCCAGCAAATATTCACCATATGAAGAAATTTTGTTTTCATTGAGGGATATGAACCGGCTGCCTTGGTTGAAATCGACCTGTGTCAGTACCTCGCTCTAAGACTTATTTTAGAAAATATCCTACGAACGTAACGAATCAAGTGCTTTAACGTAAAGATCTCAACAACAAAAAATACGAACGGATTTAGTCAAATCTGCTTCCAAGCAGTTCAGTTGAAGCGGGCACACAAACTGTAAACTAATGTCATCAGGCTACGCATAACAATATCACATTGAATTAAGGTACAGTTATACACCGCGTGTATGAAAGTTTACAACATATTCTGCGTTAGTTCTTTGAACTGTAATCACAAAGGGATCTGTCGGATGGAAAATAAAAGCGACTAGACGCCTTGCCGAAGGGATTGGTTGCTGATCTGGCAATCTTGTTGTAATGCTGAATTTGGATAACGCAGAATCACGGCCGTAGAACCTGAAAAGTAATTTTTGGTCAAATTAGTTTTGACATTGATATCCATCGTCGGCTGTTGCTTGAAGTCGCCAGTTTCGAACAGATAAAATTTATTTAGCGCACAATCAAGGCCTATATTTGCATAAAAATATCTTAGCAATTATGTCAGTTCAACATCAGATGATACATATTTTTTAAATAAGTTCAGAAGGTGAACTGATTGAGGTTCGAACTATTGGCAGATTTTGCCACGATAATGATGAATTTATCTTATCATCAGCAATTGGGCATGTTGCTACTGATCGTAATTATAGGGAAGTGCAAATCACAGGATTAAAGCATCGAATGCTTGTTTTTCTTATTAAAGAAGCGTTTAATGAATCGAAAGTAGAGAGAAAGCCTGATAAATGGCGATTATTTTATCGAAAGTTTCAACATTTACACTTCCTAAGGCTATGGAAGATGCAGCTACTTGATGATAAACATTTGTTATTAAAATATTCGACCCAGGAAGTGTTAACGCTTCGTGCTCCTGATCCAAACTCGCAAATCTCCTTTTTCGTGATTTACCGAATGGACACTGCTCAAGTCTTAGCTGTTTATGAACACACGTCTGAGGAGATGCTGCGAATGTATGAAGATTATAAAGATTTATAAAGAGCATTAGAAGAAATGCTCTCATATCAAACAAATTACGGACAAAACAATGCAGCTTATGCTTAATTAATTGTGATCAATGTAAAATATCAACTTGGTCCATATTTTGTATGAAAGGAACATAAATAGTTACAGTAGAGAGACTTCCTGCACAAAATACTAGGTTGTAGCGGATATTGTGCAGATCCGTTTCTAGCGGGGCGGGGGGGGGGCAGCCGGGGCAGTTGCCCTGTGTGTCGTAGCCTGGGGGGTGCCGCGGCTGGGGAATTGTCCACTTTGATTCAATTTTTACTGTGATTTGGCTTTTTATTTACTTATATTGTAGCTGGGAGGGGGTGTTGTAATTAAGTTTTCACCCGACACCACCAACCCTAGGTTTGGCTCTGGTCCTAGGCATGTCCAGACCTTAAAATTCCACTCTCTAACCAAGGCAGTCCTGTCATAAAAACTTAGTACAATACAAAGGACACCTAAAACTCCAATATCCAGTTGTGCACTAGTCATAATTGAATAACAACATGAGGTATATTGCCTACTAGATTGGAATCTAAAGTTAGAAAGGCAAAACAAAAATACCAGCTGCTAATCCAGCTAGAATGTAGCCTTCCCCTCTCAGTGATTCAGTCGAGCACGAACATACGAGACCATAACCGAAAACCAGGTATTGATGAGTGAGCTCCGCCTATCCGTCTTGTAATTAGGCTGATAAGAGGTCTGAATACCCCTACCACATTAAAAGGGAGAATTGGGAGCTAAGTTCTAACTTTGCACCAAGTGTGGTTGGACTCCAGCGTCCCCTTGTGGTAGATGTGCTTATGACAAGAGTTTATGACACCCCCTCTTTCTCCCCTTTGAGTAGAGAGCTATCTTATACCCCCACGATTCACCCCTGCTGCCACCTATAACTTTTTTTAGCACCATATATTGGCACGAGAACCACGTGGTTTATGGTTTTTCTGTCAATGAGAATTTGAAAAACATGAATTTTGTCACATTTATGTATGTTTTCTTGGATGGTTATGTGTGTGTTGGTCGATTTATTTGATGTTTTTCATGGATGTTTAATGGTTTTTGACAGTGAGAATTTGAAAAACAGGAACTTTGTCACATTTATGGATGTCAACATCAAATTATGGATGTTTTATGGTTTTTGTCAGTGAGAATTTGAAAAACATGAATTTTCTCACATTTATGTCTGTTTTCATGGGTGGTTATGTGTGTTGTTCGATTTGTTTGATGTTTTTCATATCTGTTTTATGGATGATCCAGAAATAGTATTTGTTGTTGTTTCTCGAGCCAAATGTTATGACATTCCCGGAAACAGTTAGATCACGTGTTTCCTTCTCAGCCAATCAGCGAGTCGGATCATCCTCCTT
>NC_142809.1:32304199-32354391 GCF_049724085.1 Artemia sp. Qi Xiang Cuo
TGGGACAAGCAAAGACCCGCCCAGACACACACTCACAGAGAGTGTGAGAGACAAAAGCACATTACAACACATTAATTTAGACATGACAACCGACAAAGACAGGCACAGGCACTGGAACAAGCAAACACCCGCTGAGACACACAGGCTTAAAAATTGAGAGAGACAAAAACACATACAAATACACAATTCAGACGTACAAACAGACAAAAACAGACTATGGTACAAGCAAACACTCGATCAGAAACACAGGCACAGAGAGTCAGAGAGATAAAAATGCATAGAAACACATAAATTCAGACATGCAAACTGACTAAGACAGGCACTGGGACAAGCAAATACCCGCCGAGACACATAGGGAAAGAGAGTAAAAGAGACAAAAACATTCAAACATATAGATTCAGAGATAGAAAGAGAGAAAGACAGACGCTGGGACAAGCAAACACCACGCCATACACACAGGCACATGACACAGATACTACTACCAGACGCACTTCAAATATGAACCTAAACTAAATGAGTCTAACGTGAATGCAGTTCTTTAAAAAAACGCATGTACCCGGGTGAAGGTACAAAATCGATTGTGCTGCCATCTCTATCTGAAATATGGCAGCACTTGGGTTTGTAAAAAAATAGATGGCAGCAAGTGAAGCATTTGAAGTGCGCCAGGTATTAATATCTTTGTCATGTGCCTGTGTGTCTGGGCGGATGTTTGCTTGTCCCAATTTCTGTCTTTGTCTCTTTCTATGTCTGGATCTATGTGTTTGCCTATATTTTTGTCTCTCTCACTCTCTTTGCCTGTGTGTATGGGCGGATGTTTGCTTGTCCCAGTACTTGTCTTTGCCTGTTTGCATGTCTGAATTGATATGTTTGTGTGCGTTTTCGTCTCCCTCACTCTCTGTGCCTGTGTATCTGAGGGGTATTTGCTTGTACCAGTGTCTGTCTTTGTCTCTTTGTATGTCTGAATTGTGTATTTGTATGTGTTTTGTCTCTCTCGCTCTCTATGCCCGTGTGTCTTGGCGGGTGATTGCTTGTTCCAGTGCTTGTGCCTGCCTTTGTCGGTTGACGTGTCTGAATTTATTTTTTTGTATGCGTTTTTGTCTCTCTTATTCTCTGTGCCTGTGTGTCTGGGTGGGTGTTTGCTTGTCCCAGTATCTGTCTTTGTCTGTTTGTATATCTTAATCTATATAATTGTATGTGTTTTGTCACTCTCACTCTTTGTGCCTGTGTGTCTGGGTCGGTGTTTGCTTCTCCCAGTGTCTTTCTTTATCTGTTTGTATGTCTGAATCTGTGTGTTTGTAAGCGTTTTTGTCTCTCTCCCTCTCTGTTCCTTTGTGTCTGGGTGAATGCTTGCTTGTCCCAGTGTCTGTCTTTGTCTCCTTCTATATCTAAGTCTTTGTGCTTATATATGTTTTAGTCTCTCTCACTCTCTTTGCCTGCGTGTCTGGGCTGTTGTTTGCTTGTCCAAGTGCCTGTCTTTGTCAATTTGCATATCTGAATTTATATGTTTTTATGCGTTTTTGTGGCTTTTCCTCTCTGCGCCTGTGTAATCGAGGGGGTCTTTGCTTATACCTGTGCCTTTGTTTGTCTGTTTGTATGTCTTAATTCTGTATTTGTATGTGTTTTTTCACTCTCACTCTCAAACCCTGTGTGTCTGTGCGGGTGTTCGCTTGTTCCAGTGCCTGTGTTTGTCTGTTTGTATGTCTGATTCTATTTATTTTTATCTTATTTTGTCTCCCTAATTGTTTTTGCCTGAGGGTCTGAGCAGGTGTTTTCTTGTCCCTGTAACTGTCTTTGTCGGTTTGCATGTCTAAATCTATGTATTTGTATGCGTTTTTGTCTGCCTCACTCTCTTCACCCGTGCGTCTGGATGGGTGTTTACTTGTCCCAATGCCTTTTTTTGTCGGCTTGTATGTTTGAATTTATGTGTTTGTATGCGTTTTTGTGTCTCTCACTCTCTCTGCCTGTGTGCCTGGGCAGATATTTTCAAGTCCCAGTGTTTGCGTTTGTATGTCCGAATTGTTTATTTGTATGTGTTTTTGTCTCTCTCACTCTCGAGGCCTGTGTGTTTGGGCAGGTGTTTGTTTGTCCCAGTGCAAATCTTTCTCTGTTTGTATGTCTGAATCTATATATTTGTATGTGTTTTTTTGTCTCTTGCTCTCTTGCCTGTGTGTCTGGTTGGATGTCTGTTTGTCCCAGTCCCTGTCTTTGTCAGTTTGCATTTCTGAATTTATATGTTTGTATGCGTTTTGTCTCTCACTCTCTGTGCCAGAGTGTCTGCAAAGGTGATTGCTTGTCCTAGTGTTTGTCTTTGTCTGTTTATAGGTCTGAATTGTGTATTTTTGTTTGTTTTGTCTCTCTCACTCTATCAGCCTGTGCGTCTGGGTGGATGTTTGCTTGTCCCAGTGCCTGTCTTTGTCTGTCTGTATGTCTGAATCTGTGTATTTTATTTGTTTTTGTATCTCTCAATCTCTTTTCCTTCGTGTTTGTGCAGGTGTTTGCTTGTCCCAGTGCCTGTCTTTGTTGGTTTGCATGTCTGATTTCATGTGTTTGTATGCATTTTTGTCTGTCTCACTCTCTGTGCCTGTGTGTCTGGGCGGATGTTCGATTGTCCCAGTGTTTGTCTGTCTGTGTTTGTATGCCTCAATGGTGTATTTGTATTTGTTTTGTATCTCTCCCTCTGAGAGCATGTGTGTCTGTGTGGACGTTTGATTGTCCCAGTGCCTGTATGCATTTTTGTCTCTCTTACTCTCTGTGACTGTGTGTCTGGGCGGATGTTCGCTTGTCTCAGTGTCTGTCTTTGTCTGTTTGTATGTCTCAATTGTGTATTTGTATGTGTTTTGTCTCTCTCACTCTCTGAGCCTATGTGTCTGGGTGGGTGTTTGCTTGTCCCAGTGCCTCTATGCGTTTTTGTCTCTCTCACTCTCTGTGCATATGTTTCTGAGTGAGTGTTTTCTTGTCCCAGTGTCTGTGTTTTTCTGTTTGTAAGTCTGAATTTTGTATTTGTTATGTGTTTTTGTCTATGTTTCTTAGCGGATGTTTGCTTGACTCTATATTTGTCTTTGTGTGATTTTGTCTCCGAATATCTGTTTGTAGATATTTTTGCCCTTCTCTCTCTATGCCTGTATGTCTAAGTGGATGTTTGCTTGTCTCTATGTCTGTCTTTGTATGATTTTATGTCTGACTCTTTGTTTTTGTAGATTTTGTTTGCCTCTTTCACTCTACACCTGTGTGTCTCCGGGGATTTTTGATTGTCTGTGGGAATTTTGGAGGAAAAAATACATCTTCTCTTCCAGATGTTTTTTTTTACTTCAAGACGTTTTTGTTTCTTCTTGACGTTTCTGTTTTAACTTTGAGACGTTTTTTTCTACTTCGAGATGTTTATTTTCTTCACGACTTTTTTTTTACTTTGAGATGTTTTTTTCGCTTCGAGACGTTATATTTTACTTCGAGATGTTTTTTTTTCTTTGAGACGTTATTTTCTAACTTTGAGACGTATTTTTCTTTGCGACATTTTTGCAATCTCCAAGATATACTTCCTAACTTTTACTGTCACATGAAGAAGAAGAACGTACTGCTCTTAAACGAGATGATGTTAGACTAAGAACTTTTTTTATTCAAAGATAATAATTAGGGCGTATGACAAGACCTTTTGTAATAAAAAAAAATATATATATAACACTGAGTAGAATAATTTTTAAACAATCAATTTTGTTTATTTTCAAGGACAGGCCTTATTGAGAAGGCTCATTGCTCATTTCCACTAGAAGCAAAATGGACAAGTGCATTTGAAAGAATTCCGTTCCTGTTCTGATATGAACATCCATCGCTCCAGATAATAATTGTCTCAGCGTTTGGGTATGACTGTAACAGGTCTTCCAACCTGTCAATAACACACGAAACAAATTAGGATGCATTCAACTGACCCTCAGTCTCATCCCACACTATGTTCAATGCGTCAAAACCTACAAGATCGTAAGAAATCCAATTATATACAACGAGCTTCCGTTTGTAGTAGAGAGACGACACTTTTATGTTCGGACAAAGCAGCTTAGATTCAATGTCATGAGTTGTCACTACAGGCACTCTTGAACTCTCCTTGGTTTTGTCCTTGTCACTGTTTTTCTCAATCATAGCTTCTTCTTTTTTTAATATGTGCTCAGAATACTCCTCTTCGGCAAGATTCTTCAATTTAAATGCTATGCATCTGTGACACTGGTCCTTCTGTGGCTTGAAAATCCAAATGTCTTTCTCTTTCAATAGTTGTCTTAAAAAAGTCATAGCTGACAATATCAGCCTTTTCTTTCCCCATTTCCTCCCTGTGAACGTAAAACACCTCTTTAACAGTTCCAAAAGTCTACTCAAAGTACTTTTTCTTGTCCCAGGCTCTACAGTCGTGGGTTGGAAGCTTTAGAAGATCATTCAAAAACTTATCTGCACTTCCTTCTTTCTGCAAAGCTAAGGGATTTCCTAATATCCAATCGAATTGAGGTTTCTGGGTGGTTCGGATCTTGTGATGGATGGATGCCGTCTTTCGCTGCCTGTTCAGACCAGTTCTTCACTTGCTATTCGCCAATACGAAACGTGCTCAAATAAATTTGCTTGCAAACTCTTAGCATCCCTTCTGAGGTTTTCAAATTGTATTTCAGGGTTCCTTTTCTCCTAGAAGGGCCAAGATCAGCCTCCTTGAATTTCTCACATTCGTCGTAAGTGACAAGTGTAGCTATGTAGACCTTCTTTTGTTCCCAGGATATTTTTTCCAAAAGCTACCAAACAAACTCTGCCTTTCACTTTCAGGAATGATTGAACATTCAAAAACTCTGACCTTCTTAGCATCGACATTGCAATGTTTGCATTGAGGGCCAATTTTCCGTTCAGGGTTTAAATCTTTAGTAGCTTTCCACTCACCATCTTTCCTGTTCTGTACTTTTCTTCCTTCGTATTTCTTCCCTTGGCATCTACCATAATAATTTTTCAATCGGTTTTCCCCTGGCTTTGATCTGTCTTTGTTCCTCCTTTTTCTAGATGATGCAATACTATTTATAACTGAACTTTCTGCGTCCAAATCGTTTTCTGGAATATCTCTTAGACTTTTGTCGTGGACTAATGCGTTTCCATTTTTGTGGGCAGGTATATTTGGTTATGAAATAGCACCACTTATATCCGCTGATTCAGCCAGAGGAAGTGGTATAGCAACACTTTTGTCTAAATTCATTTAACATTCCTGTTTATTTATTGAATTCAGATCAGTGCATAAAACGGACTGCCCACTCAGTTCAGTATTTACTAACTCTGCTTCATAAAAAGATTCATCGGTTCGCTGTGGCAGCAAAAGATTAACAATAATTTCTGTAAGTGAAGTGCTCTGTAATCTGCTATCCGGAAGAAGGGGTGCAAGCTCAGCAAAGACCAAAGATTCATCTGCTGTTACCTCCCTCTCACTTCCTTCTTCCCTGACCTCTACTGGTTGAGGGCTGGCTCTGTCACATGCAAATCTGATTAAAGGCACGAGGGGTACAGAGTCTTCATATATGTTCTGAACTGGAAATGTTTTCAATTGAGAGTTTGCAACACATTCTGCTGCTCTGCTGGATTATTCTGCAGTCCTTAATTTATTTTCAGGGTTCTGGTCCTGAAAGACTGGAACTGTTTTCAGGGGCGAATTAGTAACACAAGCTGACATTTTGCTGGAGCGTTCTGGTTTTTCCAAATTCTGGCTAAAATGCTCACCTGTCTCCATCTGAAAATGAAAATACTCAAAATCTGTTGCTTTAAGAAATCACAAACTGGTAAAAAAAAAGAAAAAGAAAAGGTGTCCATACAAACAGTGTAATGGAACACCACTTTCAACAAAAAACAATCTATACATACTGAGACCCTCTCATTGATAGGCGTAGCATATTATGTTCGAGGTTCTGAACTCTTTTCCCACGGAACCTGTCAGAGGTTTTCAATAGCTGTAGAGGGGTAGCATGATAATAGCAAAACGGATGTTGTAAGACAGAAGAGTCCTAGCTCCTAGATAGTTGTGTAATGTAAACTTCACCGGCCTCATAATTGAATTGTCATTATGTCAAGTGAGATTGAAATCATAACGTCACTTGACGTAATGACGATACAATTTTGAATTACCGCCATGTTAAACAAAATTCCAGCATCTTTTTGACAGTAGAAATGGAAATCATAATCTTGATTGACTTAGAACAATTCATTTTGAATTACTGCCATATTAAACGAAACTCTGAAATATTTTTGAAGATAGAAAAAAAGCTATGGACTGGCTGGAGCCTGCCTGGAGAACCTTTCTTGGGTACTAGACGTTCATGCACCATGATTAGAAAACAGGGCATTGTACACAAACGTCTAGCACCCTCCTGTTTTCTGTAATGATAAATATCCTCGCTAAGGAATTTCTCGACAGATGGAAACTTGTGGATGACCTAACAGTTGTTGAAACCTGCTACAGAAACTTACTAAGCAACCCTATGAGCATCCTCAATGATATTGCAAATGACGCTGCAGACTTAGTCATGAGAGTAAACCCCTCTAAATCTATGATAATGCCGATATGTTTCCTTAAAACCTTACCCCTTTTCCTCAACTCTATCCCTCCAAATATTTCTGTTTCTTCATTTAATTTAATTGTTGTCACAATTTCCTCTAATTTAAAGTGGGATATCCATGTTAAAGATATTGTCCATAGAGCTAATGTGTCCATGTCACTCCTTAAACTATCGAATAAATTTAATGTCACCTCATCCCATTTCTTAAGGATCTATGCTTCCTTTGTCCTCCCGAATCTTGAGTATGCTTGTCCGGTTTTGCATCCTGGCATCTCCCGTGATGAATCAGAAAAAATTGAATCCATTCAAGAAAGAGCCCTGAGAATATTAATTTAAAGAAGGTAAGGTACCATACTTGCTCCTTCTAAAAAAACCCAAGCTGGAAACTCTTGAGTACAGGAGAGGAACGTTTTGCCTTCGTTTTGCAGAAAATGCAATAATAAACCCTCGCATGGAAAACATTTTCCCCAAAAGATACTTCCTATCCAGACACCGCCTGCCAAGTGCTATTTCTGAACCCGTTCCTATCTTGACCCCTATCCGTTGCTTGACCTCCAGGTATGAAAAAACCTTTGTACCCTTCATTACGGATAAAACGAACCGTTAGTTTTCCTAGTTTTCGCTAGTTTTTTTTGCTACTGGTGATACCCAAGTTTTATGTTCGTTTTATTTTTTTTGTTTCCTCCCCCTTTTTATATGTTATCTTTTAAACCTTTTTAACGCCAATCTTATTTCACTCTTTTTTAGTTTTTACCTTTTTAACTTTCTTACATTTTGCCGCTTAATTTTTTTTTAAGAATGAATGGATTTGTCATTCTTTTATTGTTGTTTTTTGGATTGGTTTTACGGCTTTTTTTATTTCTTTTTCATCTTTTTCTTATTTTTAATTTTTTTGTTTTATTAATACGAAATTTAAATTTTGTACTTAAGGGCTTGTGGTAGACATTCTGAAATAAATATCTTATCCTATCCTACCTAACTTATACGTTGATGTATCATGAAAGAAAACAGCAGGTGTGCTAGACTGCTTAAAAAGAGGAACTAAGGTAAGTTCAGACGAATGGGATTCCCATCATTCCCTATGGGAATTCCTTTCAGAAGCAATCGTTTTCCCGTTTCGTTTTTCTGTTGGATTTTTTTCAACTTTTCTCTGCGAACTGAATGGGATTCATGGGAATTTTGGAGCGCAAAATTCAAAATCATTAAGACATGTCTAGGATAAATCATCTGAAAAGTACAACCTGATTTTTTTTACCTAACTGATTCCTGAGATTCTAGCCAACTGAAGCTGGCTACAGCAACCGAAAATGCTGCCAAGGATAAGGTTTTTGAGTCCGAGTCAATCATGCCTTCTGAATTTTTGCTTCCTTCCATAAGGGATTGAGCGTTCAAACACTTTCCCGTTCTTCCTTATCGTTTTCCCTATTCGTTTTCAAATTCGCTTGAATTTACCTTTAGTAAGTATCCACAGTGAAATCAGCAATTCAGTAAGAGATTTTCTTAACTTGTAAATTTATTATCAAACCTTTCGTTTCTTCCTAAGTGGAGCTATCAACATTTTTCCTCCATAATGCAAAGATTCTCTCTTATTCATTGTAAAATCAAAATAGCTTCTTGTAAACAATGATGATGCTGATGAAAATGTATGAAAAGATTGCCGGCACAACTTGTATTAAAAGCCTCAGAGAAGACTCAACCAAAAGCACCCCACGTATAAATTGATGCAGCTAGATAGGCCCAAGCACACACCTTGTATAAATAAAAGCTTATGAAGTCTATCTGCACACAACTTGTATTTCCGGATTAAAGTTATCAAAGATGTTACGAGGTGTGTTTTTATTTTGTCATGAAATTATTAGATATAGAATTTTTTTTTTTGCCACCAGGCGACACGGCATGAAAAACTTCATCGGACACATGTGAAAAGTCATTTTCGGTAAAAATCGACTATACAAGTTGTACATACAGCACCCGCGATATATAAGGAAGGTTACATTTCAATTCAATTCAATTTATTATTCGAATAAAAATAAAACATAACATCAATAACAATAAAGATGCTATAAGAAAACTTGTTTAGGACCAAAAAAAAAGAAAAAATTAAAGTGAAACTGAAAAAAAGAAATAATAATAAAACATGGGTAATTAAAGTAAATTGGTTAAAAGTTGAAATATTGAACTATATTATCAATTTTTATTACATTGTTGTACAGCGTGCTGAAACTTGTGGCTAGCTCAACACTGGAGGGTATTTTGTTCCATTGAATAATAGATTTGTAAATGGGAGATTGCTGGGCAGCACTAGAAACGCATTTAGGAAATATAAAGGCTCTATTGGATGAACGGTGACAGTGGGCTTCCGAATTATTAATATTATAATATGTTAGTAGTTGAGGAGGTAGATTATTGTGGAAAGCAGAGTAAGCAAGTGATAATTTTAGTTTTTGTATGATTTGATTTAATGGAGCTATGCCAAAATGTGAGTACAAATCACGGGTTGGATATGGACGGGGAAGCCGAAAAACTGCTTTAATGCCACAGTTTTGGGCAAATTTGAGTTTTTTAGTGGAGGACTGGTTTGTATTTCCCCAAACTAATACGCGATAAGAAAAGTAAGAAAAAATAAAGGAATAATAAAGGGTGACTAGGATGTAAGGATGAAGAAAATAATTCACTTGGTTAATCATAGCTACTTATCTCAAAATTGTTGCTGTGATGTAAGAAATATGATTAGAGAATGACAAGCATGAGTGAATAAATACACCAAGAAACTTGGCAACCTACACTTGTGGGAGGATAACAGAGGAGTACTTGAGACCAAGAGCAGGTTGGATTACGTCTTTGTTATAGGGGGTTCTGAATAATATTACTTGACTTTTTTTGCTATTAATGGTCATGTTATTCGTAAGGCACCACGCCTGGACTTCGTTCAGAAGGACTTGGGCAGAGGTTATTGCCGATGGTAAATTGGTGCCAGTGATAAAGAAGTTGCTGTCATCAGCAAATAGTAGAGGATACACTGAAAGGCCCAGGTCCATAACAAGATCATTGATATATAGGAGAAATAAATCGGGCCTAGAACGGAGCCTTGTGGGACACCCCTCCGAACAGGTAAGGGCTGAGAAGATACTCCACCTAAGCTCACACTCTTTACCCTTCCAGATAGATAATAATCAAACCAAGAGAGGGGAACACCACGAATACCGCAACTATTTAATTTACTTATTAAAATACTATGATCGACCGTGTCAAAGGCCTTAGAGAGATCCAAAAATAAGCCCAATACAGTTTTTTTAAGGTTGAGTTGTGAGCGTATGAACTGTGTGGCGTCAATTAGGGCATGAGAAGTTGAAAATTTCGCCCAAAAGCCATATTGGTGAGGAGAAATCAAGGAAACGGAGTGCTGACTCCCAAACAAAAAGGGAGACAGACGTCTGAAGATAATCCTCTCGAGCACTTTGTATATAACAGGAAGAATTGAGATTGGATGATAATTACCTATCTCAGTTGGATCACCCTTTTTAAGAACTGGAATAACAATGGCTGACTTTAGTAAATCAGGGAGAACTCCGTGGGTTAAAGATAGGTCGGTAATGTGCTTGATGGGCTCGTAAACAAAAGGAGATATGGTCTTCAGGAGCTTATTACTTAATCCAAGACACTCAGGTGTAAAACTAATAGGGAGAGAACCGATGATTTGAAATATCTCATTGCTATCAGTTGGGCAGAAAAACGTGGATCTAGAATTGAAGCAAGGGAGTACAGCCTGTAAGGAGGAGTGGGAGTCAGTATGAGGAACATTAGAAAAATAACTAATAAATGCGTCTGGTGCATGTAAAGGGTCAATTAATCTGCCATTTGTGCCTTTAAGGCGAATAGGTATAGACTTTGATTTTCTATTTTTTGAGAGTATATCATTAATGGTTGACCAAATCTTTTTTAGGTTTCCTTTGCAATTGAGAATTGTTGTATAATAATAATTTTTCTTCGCTTCACGGATGAGTTTAGTGTATAAATTTTTATAATTTTTATAATTTGAAAGTTCAATATCAATTTTGGTTTTACAGGCTAACTTATATAATTTGTTTTTACGATATGAGGAGACAATGAGGCTATATGATATCCAGGGGCACATAGAGATAGTTTTCCGGTTAGGTTTACGAATAGGAAAAGTTGAATGGATAATCTCACTAAGCCTTTGCGCAAAACTATTTGTGGCACAATTTACCTCTTGACAATTTAAAACATCGGACCAGTCAGTGGTTCTTAGGCAATCGATAAAATGGGTTATATTTGCAGAGCTGCAATTTCTAGTAGGCGTTGGGATATTAATTCTAGAGCGTGGAGGTAGGGGCTGCGAATGTAGTGAAAAGTAAATAGGAAAATGGTCTGACAGATACAAAAATATTATATTAGACGACACGTCATTTTCCAGGGAAGTAGATACAAAAATTTTATCAATTAATGTTGAAGTTGATCTCACAGGATCAACTCTACTGGAAAAAAAATTGTGGGTAGAAGACCACTCGCGGTTACTGATTCAAAAAAGGTGTCAAATTCAAAATTGTTACCAACATTGAGTAGATTTCCCTAAGATAATTTATAGTTAGCGATAAATTGTTGTTATATTACTTATTGTTTTGGTCTGATCCATCCGATTTAATCTATTCATTTTATTTGTGTATTTGTTTCAATTTTAGGGTAAGCCAGCTGCTCTACAAGTGAGTGGTCAGTCAACAGGGAATCGGGTTATTGTTAGACAACCGAAATCTCAGCTGGGTGGACAGCAACAAGTCGTTGTTATGCAGCAGGGACAGCAAGGAACCTCTTACTTTTGCAGCAACCAAGTACATCAATTGGTACGTATTTTCAACATATTTTGTATATGTTTGACCCCTGATACGAACAACTCTTGGCGGCATTATACTAGCTGAACCTAACATTGTTACGCACGCTTCTCCTCCACCTGGCTCTATTTAGGGCCCCATTTTTTACTCCTTGTCATGAAGTTTGACTTTAAAAACTTCCATGTAACCACTTCCTGCCAAATTGGAGGAGACCCTGTTTTCGTTTGGCCTCTGTTGGATTGCCGAATAACACGATTTTTGACAATTTATAATCCTTAAATCGTAAAATAGAACCTAACCATCTTGAATGTTTCTTTCATTTTCGACCTCTGTTGTGAGATCGAATCAAAATTTCCGTTGGCTCTTTTTCAGGGTACACAGACTGTTATATTTATATATGCTGAAGTGGGCACTAAAGACCCCTTTAGATTATTTGATACCTTCTCAGAAGACTACTGGTGGTCTTAAATGAGTTCAAATGTATCTTTAAATGAAATATAACTAATTGTGATGTCCACGGATTTGATTCATATGGACTAGAGTTTAAAAGAGTCCATAAAGACTCGAGGGTCTAAAGAAGGTGTGGTGGTTGTTGAGCTAACATATTTATCCACCTATGATATAGACATATTTTTCATCCATGGTGTTTATACAAAGATTGTTTAAGAAAAACATTATCTGGAGAAAAGGAAGGACCAAAATTAAAACCTTAAACGAGCAGATGTTAAGTCTAATGATAATTCAAATGTACAACACAAAAAATTGTTATGAATAAATAAATAAATCTAAAATGAAACAGAAGTCATAGTTAATAATCCAAACAAATTTAAATATTACAAATAAAGATAATGAGTAATCTCTACAACGAACAGAAGAACCACAAGTGAGAGCGAGCCTTCTGTCCCTTCAATCCCCCTAAAGGTTAGTGTTATTTGGGCCTTACTGAAAACGATAAATATTTTGAATAATGTTTTTTTTTCCTAGAATGAAAAAAGAAATACTATCCCTTTCAGTTTAATTTTAATATTATAGTTTTTGAAATGTTTTGAACAGTTTTTTTTTATTTTTCATACAACGAAAACAGGCCCCCTGCCCTTCTTTAGCGCTATCTGAGATATTAATTGTGACTATTATGATTAATTGTTATTATCGGAGAAATTAGAAAAAAAATCTACAAAATGAGGACAAGACAACTCGGATAAAACCAAATAACGCAAAAAGTCAACAGAAAAAACAACTAAATCAAAAATTTGAAGAATTAAAAATACAAAAGCAAAATCTCGTGGAAAACCAACAGAAATGACAAACAGATAAAATCGAAAATTAGCAGAAATAACAAATTTGGAAAGTGAATCACAAATCGATTTGCCAATAGATTTGCTTAGCATCCAAAACAAATGGATTAAATTGAAAGAAATTGTTGATGCAAATTGGCTGCATTTTCTGATTGCATAACTAAATTGATTATTTCACATATTAATTAAAAAAAACTTTTTCATAAAATAAAATTTTCAAAAACAGTAAACAACTACATTTAACCAAAAGTGAACAAAAAATGAATCAAACAAACAGAAATTAAAATAAATATGAGTCAAACTCAAAACGAGCAGAAATTAATATGAGTAGGGTTCTAAACCCCAAGCCTTTAAAAGCTAGAATATAATTTGTACTTTACTGAAAAAAATTCAAATGAATTTACCGAAACAAATCTGCATTGTCAGTTTAATATACATATGCTGATATTTATTCCTTAAAATCTTAATTGATTTTTGATTTCTTAAAGTTAGAAAAGTGAAAGCATTTAAAAGTATTTTTTCAGTAAAGTAAAAATTATATTCTGGCTTTTAGAAAGCTTGGGGTTTAGAACCCTACTCATATTAATTTCTGCTCGTTTTGAGTTTGACTCTTATGTATATTAATTTTGTTTTGGGTTTCATTTATTTATTGATACTGATTTGTGGTTGATGTATTCTTGGTAGATTATTTGAGTCTATTTTTGTTAATTTTGGATCATTGGAGCTCTTCACTTTTTTTAAAGGCTTATTTTGTTGAAAAAGTTTTTTTTTTATTAATTTTTGTTCGTTTTGTGTGGACATAGTCTTTTTCAGGGAGAAAGACTGAGCCTCTTCTAAAGTCAAACAACCATCCCTTTCATTAAAACCTTAAATACACCCGGGGTATAGCTTACAACCCTTCCCCTAATCTCTGAGGATTGTTTCAACCCCAAAGGCCATGTTATATGACCTGTCCATTTTGAATAGAATGGCTATCTCAAAATTTCTATTAGATACATTTCGGGACAATACGACGTTTGTATGTAGGGAGGAGGAAGGATTCCCTCTGATCACTCTGACTCTTAAAAAGAACACTAGATCGTCTGATAACCAATCAAATGAGCCCCCTGCGAAGTTTATATGACCATGCTTTCAATAAAAACCTTATATGTCCATAACTTACAAACCTTACTTACAAACTTAGATAACTTACAAACCTTACCCTGAGGGCTGGGGGTTTTGTTATCCTCAAAGACAAAATTGCCAGACCGTCCTGATACGCTGAACAAAATGGCTACATCAAAATTTTGACTGGAAGTGTCTGGGGAAATTTGTGGCATGTGGGGGGTATTTGTCCTTTGATCTCATTCAATTAATAAAAAAAGGCACTAAACCTCCTAATTTTCAATCGAAAGATCCCTTTTTTAAGCTATTATGACAAGCCTTCCTATAAAAACATTATATATCTCCAGGACAAAGCTTACGACCCTTGTCTTAAGGTCTGTGGGAGAAGGTTGTTATCGTCTAAGACGTAATTTTCAGACCTTCAACTCCGTTCAACAAATTCACCAGAACAAAATGTTGATAGGAAATGTTTGGGAAAATGAGGGGCGTGGGGGGATTTTCACTCCGAATACTGTCGACTATTAAAATGGGCAATAGCGCTTTCAATTTCAAATTTAATGAGCCCTTTTTGAAATTTTTAAGACAATGCTTTCTATAAAAACCTTATTTGCCCCCAGGGCATAACTTACAACCTTAGCCCTGAGGGCTGTGGGGGGTTGTCATCCTCAAATACCTAATTTCCAGAAGCTTCAATTACGTTCAACAAAACGGCTATCTAGAAATTTTTATTGGATGTGTTTTGGGAAATGGTGGGCGTGATAGGGTGGTTACTTACCCTCAAATCACTTTCGACTATTAAAAAGGGCACTAGCCCTCTCAATTTTCAATTTCCAACGTTTTCTATAAAAGCCTTATATGCCCCCAGGGCATATATTACATCACTTGCCCTGAGGACTGTGGGGGGGGGGTGTCATCCTTAAAGATGTAGTTTCCAAAACTTTCAATTATGCTGAAAAAAAGGGTATAAAAAATTTTGATTGGACGGGTTTGGGGAAAAGGTGGGCGTGAGAGGGGGGTTAGTTGCCCACCAATCACTTTCGACTATTAAAATGGACCTTAGCCCTTTGAGCTTTCATTCGAATAAGCCCTTTTTGAAGTTTGTACGACAAAGTTTTCAATAAAAACCTAATATGCCCACAGGGCATAACTTATAACCCTTGCCTTGAAGACCGGGGGGGGGGGAGTCTTCTTCTCAAAGATATAATTTCCAGAACTTTGAACAAAATGGCTATCTCAAAATTTTGATTGGTCGTGTTTGGGGAAATGGTGGGCGTGGAAGGGGTGTTACTTGCCTTCAAATCACTTTCGACTATTAAAGAGGGCACTAGCCATTTCAATTTCCAATCGAATGAGCCATTTTTAAAGTTTCTACGACAACGCTTTCTAAAAAACCGTATATATCCCCGGGCATAACTTACAACAATTTCCCTGAGGGCTTTGGGGAGGGGGGGTGTTATCCTCAAATATCTAATTTTAAGAACTTTCAACTACGTTGAACAAAATGGCTATCTCAAAATTTGATTTGATGTGTTTGGGGAAAAGGTGGGCGTGAGAGGGGGGTTAGTTACCCTCCAACCACTTTTGACTATTTAAAAAGGGCACTAGCCCTTTGAATTTCCAATCGAATGAGTCCTTTTTGAAGTTTCTATGACAAAGCTTTCTATAGAAAAACCTTATATGCCCCCAAGGTATATCTTACAACCCTTGCCCTGAGAGCTGTGGGGGAGAGTCTTCCTTAAAATCATAATTTCAATCTTGAAATCAACTGCGTTGAACAAAATGGCTATCTCAAAATTTTGATTGGATATGTTAGGGGAAATGGTGGGCGTGGAAGGGGTGTTAGTTGCCTTCAAATCACTTTTGACTATTAAAAAGGGCACTAGCCATTCCAATTTTGAAATGAATGAGTCCTTCATGATGTTTCTTCGACAATTACTTCGATACGAAGTGCCCTGGTCTAAAGAAAAAAAAATATATTGTGCCAACATCGTTCTTTACTTCGGCAGCGCTATTGCACTGCCTATGATATGGTTCATTTTTGTATGCTGCCTATGAATCCTATTATTACTTTTTTTTCTTTTTAACTTACGGTAGATCCCAACATTGAAACGTTAAGCTTTTTTTGTCATTGAAACATTGTTCACACACACACTTAATAACTTACTGGTTTGTTTTTCTTTTTTTTTCGAATAACACGCACACTCACACAGACACATACACACACATAAGAGAGAGAAGATTCAATTTTTCTTAGGTAATCATAGAGAGAGTTTCAGGGGACCATCGGTTTGACGGGCGATAGCTTGCATGGGTGACACAGCAGCTTCCATGGTGGGTGTGGCAGCTTGATAGGGGGTAGAGGGCTGGTGTATGCTGGGTTTGGAAGAGCCGGCGTTGACCGATTCCATGGGACCACCAGGTTGATGGGTGGCAGCTTGAATGGGTGGTGCGACAGCTTGCATGATGGGCGTGGTAACTTGATAGGGGACAGAGGGCTGGCGTATGATGGGTCTGAAAGAGACTGAAGGCCTTGACCAATGGCTACTCTGAAAAACTGTAGGAGTCTTTACCATTACAGGGGTCGCTTCGTGCCCTCTTGCCTTCTTTGTGAGTAGAGGGAGCTCTGGAAAATCCTTGAAAAGAAAAAAAATCATTTTTTTTCATAAGAAAAACATTGAAATGAGAACCATCAGTCCTCATCAATGGGGTAGGGTAAGCACAAGAATGTGAATTAAAATATAATTCAAAAGTTTCATTATTTTTTTAAATGTGATGGAGAAAATAGTTTTAAAGTTTCACTTCAATAATAAAAACTAAGTAAAGAAAAAAACGTCACTAGAAACATTATTTTTCTAATAGAAAAACTCACGATCGAAACATTTATATCGTCCTTATTTTGTACTTTTAAAATATAACAGGTGACTTTTTTTTTGCTAAATGTATATTTGATCTGATTTTAAGACATGGAAAAAAATCTGTACGAAAAAAGGGGGCTTGAAAGGGGGCTGAGGGGGTGGAGGGATGGGGACTGGAGGGGATGCAGGGGGACGTGGGGCCCTAGTGTGGGACTTCAGGCCCTGGTGTGGGACTTTAGTGTCCTGTTTGGGGACATGGAGCCTTTTCATGCTCATCACGATACTATGTACTTTTTTACATCATAACCAGAAAAAATATTTTAAAATGGGGGTATGGACCCTGTCAAACTCATAATACATTTAAGACTTGGGTTCAATAATAACCCATGGACTGAATACAAAAGATTATGAATAACTAGTAGGACGAGAAGCTTTTTTTAAAACTAATGATTATATATAATGTCCAAACACGTAAAACCCAGTAAATGCTCTTTGTAAACAACTCCCCCATGAATGGACCTGGTTCAAAATATTCCACAGCTTGAATCCAACAGCTCAATAGTTGTGTAAGAGGATTTTAAAACTATACATTTCGTTAACTATAGGGGATTGTAAATATCATTTGATAAAATGAATTAGAAACAGTCCCACCACCAACTAAAAATACAATGAAAAATATCACTTACTTCTTGCTTATAGCCTTCATCATCACGATTCCTTTTGCTAGAATCCATTTTAATGGATCAAATTCAATTTATCTAATGAATAAAACCGATGGTGCCCGTTCTTTTATAACGAAACATTTGCTTAAGATAACCCAATGGGTGTCGTAGGAAATCATCGGCATTGCTACAGAAACATTCCTTATCGGAGAACTCAAGATATGACTGTATGCTTGAAACGGTTTCCTATGTGTCTTGTTAAAATAATAGCATTACTTTCGATGAGAAAAAAATGTTTCTGGAAAAAGTCTTGTTGTATGGATGGATGTGTGTCTTGTTGTATGGATAGTTATGTGTCTTGTTGTATGGATGGTTATGTGTCTTGTTGTATGGATGGTTATGTGTCTTGTTGTATTGATGGTTATGTGTCTTGTTGTAATATGTGTCTTGCTGTATGGTGGGATAGGGCACCACTTAAAGTAATGGGCCATTTTTAGGGTGGGGTAGGGCCCCGCTTGTATGGTGGGGTAGGGCCCCGCTTTTAAGGTGGGACACGGCTGCACTTCTTCTACATACCCCCATACTACTAACACTGCCTTTCCATGACGATAAATAAAAGTTCAAATAGGGATAAATCCTTTTATTTGACAGTGATAATTCACAAAAAATTCTGGATATTTTGGTCCCATGTACAGTGACCGTCACCAGCAGAAATACTCTTATAACGGTCAATCTACATGTGAACAAAAAATATAGTATTCTCTGTCAATTATCACTGTCTAACGAAAGGATTTATCCCTATTTAAAATCATATTTATCTTTTTAATTTTATACTTGATTAATTAGTCATGATCAGTGTTGTATCTTTAATTTATATTTTATCTGTTGCATAGACTACCATGATCATTGACTGAAGAATTGTCCAGGAATATCTGTAATGGCAGTAATAAATGAATGACTTGATAATTTTATTAGCCTGTAAAATATATGATACAGCTCCTAAAAAAAGAAAAGAAAAAAACGAAAAAAAAAACACTTGCTATTTAAATAGTACGTCGAAAATATCACTGATACAAAAGTGAACAAAATGGAGCAGTGATTGCTTCATTTTGGAAGCTCCAAATTTTTACGTGTTTGAAGACAAAGATTATATAGACCCAAGAGCCTGTTCACTTTCAAAATCGTTTATGCAAGGTGGCGCGTGCCAAGTATAGCGGAAGTGTGCCATAATTAGCGTAGCATAAAATTCAAGTTTATTATTTTTAGAGTGGAACTGTCAATTATACAAAATACGGCTTCTGGAGGGAGGGAGCTAAGCGAAATTCAGAATTTACCATCCATCTGAAATTTAAAAATGGTTTGACTTTTACTTTAGGCTAGCTTCTTTACCAGTGTTTATTTATAAATTTTGTCCAAACCTAGTGAATTTTTAAGTTCCTTTTCGGTTTCTAGCCCAAATTGAAATTGACCCCTGTAAGGTTTGCGGGGATACGCCAAGTGGAAAGCATTATGGTGTCAAGGTATGCAAGGCGTGTTCTGACTTTTTCCAAGCATCGCAAAAAAGGGAGATTAAACCATGCCCTGGTCAAGAAAATTGTGTTATCAAAAAAACGAACCGAAAAAGGTGTCAGTTTTGCCGTTATAAGAAATGTTTGGCGTTGGGTATGTCTAAAGGCGGTAAGTTTGTCTATTTTTTCAGGTATCTTCATTCAAATTAGTTTAATGAATAGTAAATGAGAAAAACAGGTCCAGGCGTTTACTCCTCACAGAAAATATGCCCCAAAAGTAATGCATAATCCTAAAAAATAACATAAAATAAATGAGAGTTTTATTGGCCTCACAAATGTACTATTTGTCTTATTTTGATACGGTTTCAGGCTTGTCAATATGCATTGGCTTAGGATTTGTTCAATAATTGAGGAAGGTTAAAAAAATGTATATATTTTGAAAACAGTTTTCTTCTCTTTTCATCGCAACAATCATTGTCACGAAAAGCATTTATGCCCTAATAATAATTTATGACATAATAATAAATAATATTATACTATACTAATAATATATAATAAGAGTACCGGTAGCACGGGGGCTTCGCTGCCGGGTCCTAGCACTCGGCACGTGGCAGGCTTTTATATATGAATTCTCACTGTCGCTGGTCTTCTAAATGCAGACAATTTGAGCCTTTTCTTGATGTCATGACGTCCTAATGGATCTTAAATTACAAGTAGTGCTTTTGTAAAATACCTTTTTTTACTGGAACTTTAACTCTTGCCTCGGCTTGTCTTTTGTCATTATGAAAGACATATCGCGGAACCTTTGTTTCTTTCAATTGTTCAGGTGGTGGGACAAAAACTTCTTTTGCCTTGGCTTGTCTTTTTTAATTATGAAGGACATACCGCCGAACCTTGTTTTTTTAAATTGTTCTGGTGGTGGAAGAAAAGCTTTTCTTTTGTCTCAGCTTGTCTTTTGTCCTTTTAAAAGATGTATCGCCGAGCCTTTGTTTTTTTTAATTGTTCAGATGGTGGGACAAAATTTCCTTTCCTTCCAACGATTTATCTAGTCCAGGTATTAGATTTTCAAAGCTATAGTAGGCATTGATGACCTTATCCATGTCAAAATCCAAAACCAAATAATCATCACTATCATTTCCAATTTGTTTGGTTCGTTTTACCTCGGCATTTCTTTCCTCACTATGAAATATATATATCGCCAAACCTTTGTTGTTTTTTTTAAACAAAGGTATGGTAAGCATTCATGAACTTATGCATGTCAAAATCCCAAACCCAATGATCATCGCTATCATTACCAATTTTGACACGTTTTGATTCATACTGTCCCATTAAATTTTCACTGACTCGCTTACATGTTTAGTGCTGCATGTCTTCTAGCTGCGTGTGTCTTTGCCTTTTATTTTCATTTTTGACTCGCTCACATGCTCATTGCAGCATGTCTTCTAGCCATATGTTTCTTTGCTCTTCATTTACATTTTTGACACGCCGCCGCTGCTCTTTTAACCGCGTGTACATTTGATCTTCGTTCTCATTTTTGACTAGCTCACATCCTCGGTGTCGCATATCCTTTAACTGCGTGTATCTTTGCTCTTCATTTTCATTTTTAACATGCCACTAATTTTCCTCTATCCACGTTCGTCTTTGCTCTTCATTTTCATTTTTGACTCCGCTCACTTGCTCTGTGTCGCATGTATTCTAATCACATGTGTCTTTGCTCTTCATTTAATTTTTGACACGCTCTAATTATCATTTTTCATCTCTTCTAACTCACCATATCTTTTCTCTTCCTTTTCATTTTTGACACGTTTTTGGATGTTGATTACTTCAGACAAATTAGCAATGGCTTTTGCTTTAGCTGCCCGTATTGGTGTTGTAATAACTGATGGTCTAGGTTGTCGATTTTTAATTTTAATCACGTTTGATAGTTCAGGTACTGGTTCCAAAGAATCATCATTTATAGTAACTACAACTGCAAATTTTCTTTTTTTGGAACTTCCAACTGACATTATATTGTAAAATACTTGATGCGTTGGAAACTCAAAAATCTTATTTATTCTATGCACGATATCATATAAGAAAATGCTTATTTGATGTCATAAGAAATGATTATGAACCTGACGTCATTTGCAAAAACCAAAATTAAGGCTCTTAACAAATTTTCTCCAACTTTTGACCTATCTAGATCATTTTTTATGCGAGAATATTTCAACATACCAATTGTCCCAAAAAAATTTGAGCCGTTTTCAAGAAAAAATACATAAATACATAAACACATGCATACACAACTATTGCCCACTTATAAGGACAGAATATATAATGTATATATATCTAATGTATAATGTATATTATAATATTTTCCTTTAATACGGGCTGCAGCGGTAGCTAGCAACCTAGTAAGAGACGATCACGTCCAATGCTAAGAAATAAAATAACCCATAACTCCTAAAATAGAGTAACATCTAAACAAAAAGTATACCATTAGAACAACCTTGTCCAAAACCCCTATTTAGGAATCTTACCATTCCTTGGCTTGAACAGCAAGGGAAATATATTGGCTTGAAAATCAAAAAAAGGTGGCAGCTACTACGATATTCTGCTTAAACGGCATCTATTTCTTTTTTTCTTTTCCAAAGATAGCTTGACACTGGAACATCGTAGATGCTTGTTCAATGGCTCAAATTTAAAGGAAATTGCAAGATCTAGGGCAATTTTTAATTGAAATTTTTTTTTAAATAAAATCAATTTTTCCACTAAAAACTGCATTTTTATGGCCAATCTTGATGAATGCCAGCTATCCTAAGCACTAGTTACAAGCACGTGTGCTTACCATTGTACCCTCGGAGAATTATGACAAATAAGTTACATATAAGACAAGATAATAAATTCGTTAATCTGGGTTGCAGGGGTAGCTAGCAACCTAGTAAGAGACGATCACACCCAATAGTAAAAATTTAAATAGGTCATAACTCTTAAAACTAGAATCAGATCGAACAACAATGTACTCAATTAGAACTGCCTTGTTCAAAAGCCCTATATAGGAAACTTATAGTCCCTTGGCTTCAACACAAGGGAAATATACTGCCTTGAAAATCAAGAAAAGTGGCTGGAACCACGATTCTCTACATATATGGCATCTTTTTTTTCTTATTCTTTTCCTCAGATAGCAGGGCACTGGAATATCGTAGAGAGTTGTTTAATGGCTCATTTAAAAAAAAATTGCTGCATATAGAAACCTTTTGTAATTAACAAAAATAATTACAAATAAAAAATAAATTTTTATGATATGGTAAAGAACAAACTCTGTGCCATAGTAACTAATATAATTTTGAAAAGAAGGAATTACGTCAAACGCCTAAATGGTAGTATAAGTAAGCTACAAGTTATAAAAAGGCTCCACCAAGATTTGAACTCAGAAAGCAGGATTCAAAGTTCTAAGTGATAACTGTTACCCCAAAGAATGTTCATATAACAAATAATTTTAATAGTATGTGATAAAGTAAAGACCGAACTCCAACCATTAGTATTGCAATGACATCATTTGCCAACATAATTTTGAATTGAACTTAACAATATCTAAAAATTCTTCTTTTAAATATCCGGGTTTCAGTGGTAGCTAGCAGCCTAGTAATCCTGTAGAGATAGCTGAAACCTAGTTCAAAAAATGAACAAATTATGGCACATATTGCCCTAATTTAGCTGCCTTATTCTCTGCTCTTGTGTCTTTCTATCCCAAGCAAGAAGAAGCCATAGGCTTTTCCCGTTTGTGTTAGGGTTGCAGCAGTAGCTTGTTATAATAAAGAACGAACCTTATTTGGGTTGCAGTGGTAGCTAGAGAACTAGTAAGAGAAGATCACGCTCCATAGTAAAAAATGAAATAGGTCATAACTCCTTTAACTAGAATCAGATCCAAAAATGAAGTACACTATTAGAACTGCATTGTACAAGACTTCTATATAGAAAACTTATAGTCCCTTGGCTTGAACAACAAGAGATAGCTGAAACCTAGTTCAAAAAAAGAACAAATTATGGCACATTTTGCACTAATTTAACTGCCTTATTCTCTGCTCTTGTGTCTTTCTATTCCAAACAAGAAGAAGCCATAGGCTTGTCCTGTTTGTGTTTGGGTTGCAGCAGTAGCTTGTTATAATAAAGAACGAACCTTATTTGGGTTGCAGCGACAGCTAGTGACCTAGTAAGAGACGATCACGCGCCATAGTAAAAAATGAAATAGGTCATAACTCCTATAACTAGAATCAGATCCAAAAATGAGGTACACTATTAGAACTGCATTGTACAAGACTTCTATATAGAAAACTTACAATCCCTTGGCTTGAACAACAAGGGGAATATACTGGCTTAAAAATGAAGAAAAGTGGCTGAAACCACGATATTCTGCATATACGGCATCTTTTATTTCTTTTTCTCAGATAGCGGGGTACTGGAACATCGTAGAGAGCTGTTTAATGGCTCAATTTAAAGGAAATTGATGGGGTAAATTGCTATATGTTGAAACCTTTTGTAATTAACAAAAATAACTTTTAATATAAAATAATTTTTTACGTAAACTGTATTTTGGTATTATATTAAAAGGCAATCATTAGAGGAACATACCATTACACACAAACCATTGGACTTAGTTAGTTGCCTGATCTGGGTTGCAGCGGAAGCTAGTATCAAACAGTTCGTGGTAACGAACTATAAATAACGAGCGACCCGGCTCGATAGTAACCGAAACTCTAAAAAAACGAAATTTTTATACTAGTAGATATATCTAAAGAATTGGATGATTATTTTGATTTTAAATATATCAGATGCATCGAATTTACTCTTATCCATCAAAAGTTACGAGCCTGAGAAAATTTGCCTTATTTTCAAAATAAAGGGAAAACACCACCTAAAAGTAATATAATCTTGATGAAAATCACACCATCATATTCAGTGAATTAGGGAACCGTAATGTAGAAGTTTCAAGCTCCTATCTGCAAAAATGTAGAGTTTTGGGTTTTTGCCAGAAGAAAGATCACGGATGTGTGTTATTTTTATTTTTTGATTTTCCCCAGGGGTGATCGTATCGACCCAGTGGTCATAGAATATCGTGAGAGGGCTCATGAAAATGGAAATTAAATGTTTTAGTGCCCTTTTTAAGTGACCAAAAAAATTGGAAGGCAGCTAGGCCCCCTCCCACGCTCATTTTTTCACCAAATTCGCCCTCTCGAGATTTTGAGATAGCCATTTTGTTCAGCATACTCGAAAAATCTAAAAACGTTGTCTTTAAGGATGACTTAATCCTCCACAGTTCCCAAGGGAAGGGCTGCTTATTGTTTACATATAGTATAGGTAATTGCGAAGTATACAGATATTTTCAGGGGAATTTTTTCTGGTGGGGAGGCTAAGGGAGGGGTTTACATGGGATGATCTTTCCATGGAGGAATTTTTCATGGGGAAGGTAATTTTACATGAGAGGGGTGCCGGATTTCCTAGCATTATTTAAAAAATAATCAGAAACTAAATTTAAAAAACGAGTTTTTTCAACTGAAAGTAAAGAGCAACACTAAAACATAAAACGAATAGAAATTATTACGTATATCAGGGGTTTTGCCCTGTCGTCAATACCTCGCTCTTTACGTTAAAGTTTTTTTTACTTTCAAAAGAGCTATTTATTCTAATTAAACAGCCTTTGTGATTTTAGCGGTAAGAGACGATGGGGCGAACCCCCTCATATACGTAATAATTTTTGTTACTCAAACCGAATAGAAATTATTCCGTATATGAAGGGTTGCCTCCTTTTCAATACTTTGCTGTTTATGCTATATTTTGACAGAGTGTCCCATTTATTAAGAAAAGCCACTGAAATACAATGGCTGTATAATTAGAATAGGAAGCCTGAATAAAAGTCCTAACAGCTATAGCTTAAAGAGTAAGGTATTAGGGAGAGGGCAACCCTTCTTATACGGAATAATTTCCCCTCCTCAGAATCACGCGTAAGGTGTTTAGGAGGGGGCAACACCCTTCATATATCAGAAAGGGCTATGAGTTGTGGAATTTGCCCGTTTTGTTTACACGTGGCATTAATATCATTAAGTATAATTACATTCTGTAACATTAGTATAAGTATATTAAGTACTTTATTACGTATATGATCGGGTTCGCTCCCTAGTCATTACCTCGCTCTTTACGCTAATTTTTCTTGTACTCTCATCAGAACTATTTATTCGAATTAAGGGCCTTTGTGATTATGGGGTCATTTTTACTGAATTGGAACAAGATTTGAACTTTAGCTTAAAGAGCGAGGTATTGACTAGGGGGTGAATCCCCTAATATACGTAATAAAAATTTACGAGTAGAGAAGTTCGTTAAGTAAGTTAATTCTCAAATTACGTCAGATCAAAATTTCGAGTAAACCATTTAGCTAAAAAAAAGTAAAATTAAATGCAAATTTAGTTTTAATTATTCATGTACGGTGAGCCAAAATCAAAACTGCATTAATTCAAAAACATTCAGAAATTGAATAAAAAAACAAGCTTTTTAACTGAAAGTAAGCAGCGACATTAAAACTTGAAACGAACAAAAATTATTCCGTATATGAAAAGGGCTGTCCCCTCCGTAACGCCTCACTCTTTACGCTGAAGTTTGACTCTGTGTCACAACTCTATTTCTTAAAACAATAAAACACTTTAGCGTAAAAATTTCTTACTTCCTTATTAATCATAAGCTTGCACTGCCTAAGTAAAGAACGATGTGGGCACAATGTATTTTTTTTGTTTTTTTCTTGGTCTTAGACAAGAGCCCTTCGTATCGAAGGAGTTGTCGTAGAAACTTTGAAAAAGACTCATTCGAATGGAAATTGGAATGGCTTTTGCCCTTTTTAATAGACAAAAGTGATTGGAAGGCAACTAACACCTCTTCAACGCAAACCATTTCCCCAAACACATCCAATTAAAATTTTGAGATAACCATTTTGTTCAGCATAGTTGATTTCCCGATAGAAATTATGTTGTGAGGAGGACACTCCCCCACAGCCCTCAGGGCAAGGTTTGTAAGTTATGTCCTGGAGGCATGTAAGGTTTTTATAGAAAGCATTGTCGAAGAAACTTCAAAAAGGCTCGTTCGATTGGAAGTTCAAAGGACTAGTGCCCTTTTTAATAGTCAAAAGTGATTGGAGGGCAACCAACCCCCCTCTCACGCCCACCTTTTTCCCAAACACATACAATCAAAATTTTGAGATAGCCATTTTGTTCAACCTAGTTGAAAGTTCTAGAAATTAGGTCTTTGAGGATGAGAACCCCCCAGCCCTCAGGGCAAGGGTTGTAAGTTATGCCCTGGAGGCATGTAAGGTTTTTTTAGTGAAAGCGTTGTCGTAGAAACTTCAAAAAGGGCTTATTTGATTGGAAATTTAAATGGCTAGTGCCTTTTTTACTACTCGAAAGTAATTGGGAGGCAAGTAACACCCCTTCCACGCCTACCATTAAATCAAACACATCCAATCAAAATTTTGAGATACCCACTTTGTTCAAAGTAGTTGAAAGGTCCGTGATTTATACCTAAGAGGATGACAGTCCCCCAAAAGCCCTTAGAGTAAAGGTTTTAAGTTATACCCTGGGGCATATAAGGTTTTTATTGAAAGCTTTGTCGTAGAAACTTGAAAAAGGGTTCATTCGTTTAGAAATTCAAAGGGCTAGTGCCCTTTTTAATAGTAGAAAGTGATTGGAAGGCAACTAACCTCCCTCTCACGCCCACCTTTTTCCCAAACACATCAAATCAAAATTCTTAGACAGCCATTTTGTTCAACGTAGTTCAAAGTTTTAGAAATTAGGTCTTTGAAGATGATAACCCCCTCAGAGCCCTCGGGCAAGGGTTGTTAGTTATGCCCAGGGGTCATTTAAGGTTTTTATAGATAGTGATGTTGTTGAAACTTCAAATAGGTCTCATTCAATTGAAAATTAGAAGGGTTTGTGCCCTTTTTAATAGTCGAACGTGATTGGAGGATAACAACCCTCTCAAACCCACCATTTTCCCAAACACATCCAATCATAATTTTGAGATAGCCATTTTGTTCGACGTAGTTAAAAAGTCTGGAAATTATGTCTTTGAAGATTAAAATCCCCCCATAGCCCCCAGGGCAAGGGTTGTAAGTTATGCCCTGGGGGCATATAAGTTTTTTTTTTTATAGAAAGCATTGTCGTAGAAACTTCAAATAGGGCTCATTCAATTGAAAATTAGAAGGGCATGTGGCCTTTTTAATAATCAATAGTGATTGGATGGCAAGTAACCCCCTCTCTCGCCCGCTATTTCCACAAACACATCCAATCAAAATTTTGAGATAGCCATTTGTTCAACGTAGTTTGAAAGTCCAGAAATTATGTCTTGGAGGATGAAAACCCCCTCACAGCAATGAATGTGCATTGTCACATTCACAATGAATTTGCATTGTCAGTTTAACATACATATACTGATATTTTGTAATCAAAATGTTAATATTATTTGATTTATTAAAGTTATAAAAGTAAAACCATTTATATTTTTTCAGTTGAGTGCAAATTATGTTCTGGCCTTGGAAAGGCATAGGGGTTTTGAGCCCTACTCATGATAATTTCTGCTCGTTTTGAATTTGACTCGGTTATTTATTGTAATTGCTGTTCGTTTTGGGTTTCATTTATTTATCGATTCTGATCTGTGGTAGTTTCACGCTTGGTAAATTATTTTATTTTATTTTTGCTCATTTTTGATTTAATGGAGTTCTTTACTTTTCTTTGAAAAACTTATATTGTGGAAATTTTTTTAAATTAATTATAATAAAGAACAAACTCCAGCCCAGAGTAAACCAAATATTTATATAAAGGTTTTATAGTAAAAGATATTGCTATTAATTCAGAGATATTGCTTTTAATTCAACGTATTAAAAGCTCTCCCCATCGGGGAATCAAATCCCGTTCTCCCGCATGACAATTGGTAATGCTGACCATTGGACCATTGAAGCCTTACAAAATATAAGTTACATATAAGACCTGATAATAATTTCGTTATTACACTAAAAATTATAATAAAGAACGAACTCTTGCCTATACTAACTTGTATAGATAAAATAACTATAGTATAGGCTTGTGCAGCTATATTTAAAGTCAATATATTAAAATTCCCTCCAACGGGAAATCCAACCCCGGTCACCCATGTGACAAGTGGGTATACCTACCATTGTACCATTTGAGACTTATGATCCGGGTTGCAGCGGTAGCTAGCAACCTAGTTTATGCAATATAACAATATTTACATAATCACTTACTGTGGGCTATAGTTCACTCTTTAATTTAACTAGTTACTGTATGCCACGGTTTGTTCTTTGCTAGGTGTCAGCTATCTCTATAACCATGATACCAATGAAACTTACATAATTCCCATTTATAATGACAGCTATTGATCCCTTATGTAACTATGGGCTAAAGTTCGTCCTTTACCATAAACTAGCTACCGCTGCAACCCAGCTTTTCGCTAGAATATTTATTATTTACTATTTACAGTCTTCCAAAACTATAAGTATTTGTATAATCATACATACGATGGTGGATTTTCATATTTCAGTTACTATAGGCTAGATTTCGTTCTTTATTGTAAGCAACAATGCAAAGCGATGAAAATAAAGTCTATTCAAGACCAGCAGCTTCCAAGAAAGGTGAAGATTTGAGCCCTTCTGCGCCCCCAAGTTCCCATGGAAGTTAAGTTGCCGGACCTTCTTCCAAAGGCAAAACCGATTATACCAGTCCAATTGTAAGTGTAAATTATTTGACAAATCATAGATATTTTTCAAAAATCTTAATGGTTTAGTGGTAATATTTTAATATTAGGATCTAGGGCAAGGCAAGTGAAAAAGTAATAAATTTGTCTGGCTAATAGGACAACGAGAGTTTTAGTTCAATGCTGCTCTTGTTGACCCTAAGAGAAATGACTTTCCGTGTTTGCTTTTGTTTTTTTCTCTATTTTTTGGCACTTTCCTTGAATATATTTTTGGTTCGTGTTGCAGAAAAGAGGCGGTTGTCCTCTCAAAATATTCGCTTTGCGTTTTTTTTTTAAGTATTTTTGTTTGGCCTTAAAAACTCCATTTTGATCGATTCTTTCTTTATACGGTTGGTAGCTACCGCTGCAACACAGATTATAAGAAAACCTACTTACAGACAGGAGACGATCCTCAAAGAATCCAACAAATAACCAAGTCCAATATGTGCAATGATTTGTTTTTCTAATGATCGTCTTTTAGTATACAATTAATTTAAAAAAATACTTTCCGAAAAAGATGTTTTCTAAAGGAAACTAAAGGTCATATTAAACTTAAGATAAGAAGAAATAGAAACCAACAATAACTCAAACTCAAAATAACCAGAAATTACTATTAAAGAAGAAATGAATCCCCAAAACGAACAGAGACTAAATAAACAATCATAGCCAAAATATATACAACAGGTACTAATATAAATGAATAAATAAATCTCAATACAAGTAAAGCTTAAGTTGAATATGCAAATCAAGCTTAAAACGAACCAAAATATTTTGCTATTGAGGTGTACAGGAAACCCTAAACGAAGAGAAATTTAATAAGCAATCATAGCAAACAAACAAACAAAAGTTACTAATATAAATGAGTAAAAAAATCTTAAAATGATTTAAACTTAAATTGAATATACAAATCCAGCTTAAAACGAACAAAAATCTCTACAAAGAAGAGTTTGGGTTTTGCCTCCTTTCACCGTAAAAGCCTAAAACTTACTGCGTCATTGGCTCTTTACTAAAAACTATATGTTTCTTGAACAGTCTTGGAAAGTAAAAATAAAATCAAACTGAATGTTTGATATTCAATGCTATTAATTGTTGAAAGATCATCAGTTCAAGATTTTATTTTATTTCAATTTAATTTTATTTTATTTTCAACGCTGCAATAATTGGAAAAGAAAATATTTGTAATACATTTTGTTTTCAGTGAAACATCAAAGACGTAGTAGGCCTCAGACTTTTACAGTTAGGGAAGAAGGCAGTATCCAAACTCTTGCTTGTAGTCAAGCTATATTTGTCTTAAACAGTTTTGGAAAGAACTAATAAAATTAAACAAAATATTTGATCTATAATAATATTAATTGCTGAAAGCTCATCAGTTCAAAATTTTATTTTATGGTAATTTTTATGTTTATTTTCAATGTTGTAATAAGTACAAAAGAAATCATTTGTAATATAATTTGTTTTCAGTAAAGCGCCAGATGTCGCCAGATGCCAGATGTCCCTTAGTAAAAATGTCCCTATTTAGTAAAGATGTCCCTACAATAACCCATAGCTCAATAAAAACAATCCAGGTTGCAGCGGTAGCTAGCAACCTAGTATTTATAGTGAAGAACGAAACGAACGAAGTTAACTGAAATGATCTATTGAGAAAATAACTTGAAACAAATATCTTTTGAAAGTTGCTTCTCTAAGTTGTGTTATATAAAAGATCAGTCTAGTTAATCATAATAAAGGATTATGTAAGTTTCATCTGTGTCATGGTTGTAGAGATGGCTGAAACCGAGTGAAGAACAATTATATTAAATAGCGAACTATAGTCTATAGTAATTACTCGACGAATTAAATTATTAAAATTGCATAAAGGATCTGTCCAGTTAATTATAAGTAGGGATTACGTAAGTTTCATCGGTATCATGGCTGTAGACATGTCTGAAACCTAGTAAAAAAAAATCCATGGCCCATATTGGGCTTAGTTAGCTGCCTGATTCTCTGAATGTTGTCTCTAACTATTCCAAATAAGAAAAGGCCATAGGCATTTTCCTGTTTGTAATTTTATATAAAAGAATGAACTATGGCACAATCATTATATGAAGGATCAGTATAGCTAATTATAATTATAAAAAAGGTATATAAAGGATTCATATATTTCAATCTAAATGTGGACATCTATATCACGGTTATAGACATGTTTAAAACCTAGCAAAGAACCAACCCCGGCATATAGTAACTAAACGTATATATATAATAAAAGCATCTTAAAACAGGTACTGTTTTTAGGTATGGGGTCAAATTTGATTTACTTAGCTGCCTGAATCTCTGAGGTTCTTTTTTTATACTATTCCAAAAACAAAAATCCATAGATTTTTTCCTCTTTGTAATTATCAATATTTGACATTGTGGTTGGGTAACATTATCTAGTCAAAAGTTAAGTTTATTGCATCATCATACATATGAGGATTTATTTTCATATTTTTGTTACAGATGAGCCAGAGTTCGTTCTTTTTATATTATCCAAGTTGCAGTGGTAGCTAGCAGTCTAGTGAGAGATGATCATGTCAATACTAAGAAATATAATAACCTATAACTCCTAAAAATAGAGTCAGATCAAAACAAGAACCACACTATTAGAGCCGCTTTGTTTGATACCCCTATAAAGGAAACTTACCATCCCTTGGCTTGAACAACAAGGGAAATATATTGGCTGGAAAATCAATAAAAGTGGCTGAAACCACGATATTCTGTACATACGGAATCTTTTTTTTTCTCCTCAGACAGCTTGGCACTGGAACATCGTAGAGAGTTATTTAATGGCTCATTTTAAAGGAAGTTAATGTGGTTAAAAGCCTTTTGTAATTAAAAATATAATTTTAAAGTAATTTTTTTACGAATTTACATATAGAACTGACCACTGGTACAATTACATAATTATATTAAAAAGAAAAAAATCGATTTGGTACAAAAAACTGCATTTTGCAGAACACTGTAATAGCAAATGTTAATAACATCCTCTTTCAGATGAAGATCAAAATAGTATTTTTAAAATAATCAAAAGCATGTAGATCTGGGTTGCAGCGGTATCTAGCAACCTAGTAAGAGACAATCACGTCCAATGTTAAGAAATAAATAACCACAACTCCTAAAAATTGAGTCAGATCAAAATATGAGACATATCTCAGAGACGATCACGTCTCTAATCCCTAGTAAAAAACGATCACGCCCAACAGTAAAAAATAAAATAGTTCATAACTCCTTAAACTAGAATCAGATTAAAATACAAAGTACACTATTAGAACCACATTGTCCAATACCCCTATATAGGAAACTTACCGTCCCTTGGCTTGAACAACAAGGAAAATATATTGGCTTGAAAATCAAGACAAGTGGCTGGAACCCCGATATTCCGCAGCGACAGCAGGTTTGTTTTTCTGTTTTTTTTTCTCTCAGCTAGCTGGGCACTGGAAAAACATAGAAAGCTGTATAATGGCCCATATTAAAGAAAATTGATGTATTTAAAAACCTTTCATAATTAATGAAAATAATTTCAAAAACAAAATCTTTTTTACGAAAACTGCATTTTTCTATAGCCCTGTTGTACAGAATGTTATGCTTGCCTCCTGGAGCCCAACTTTGTTGACTCAATTCTTAAAGTGCTTATCACTGTAACGTTGTGCTTTATTTTCGTATAAGAAATTATTTTTTTCTATTTCCGTTTTTAGTTCAGGATTGCTAAAGTTATTATGTAAACTGCAAAAATATTTATGGTGTCTGAGCAATAATTTGAATTCTTTCATTAAAACTAGAAAAATACCCAAAAAATACCCAAAAACAAAGAATTGAATGCAGTATTTATACACGTTTATCTTTCGACAAGATAAATTTTTTTTTATTTTAGTTCTCAGCTCAGGATCGCGTAAAGTTATTATGTAAACTGCAAAAATATTTATGGTGTCTGTGCAATAGTTTAATTTTGTTTATTAAAACTATAGAAATACCTGAAAATTTCAAAATTAGTTTCACTTATTACGTCATATAAGACGCAATAAAAGAGTACAATATTTATACATACAAAATTATCTTTGGACAAGATAATTTCATTTTATTTTAGTTTTCAGTTCATGTTCGCTAAAGTTATTCTGTAAACTGCGAAAACGTTTATGGTGACTGAGATATAATTTTTAATTTTTAATCAAAACTAGAAAAATACCTGAAAATTATAAAATCAGTTTTGCTTTTTACTAAGTTCTAACTGCAATATTTAAGTTCTATTATGCAATATTAATACAAGTTTATCTTTCGATAGGATAATTTTAATTTATTTTAGTTCTCAGTTCAGGATTGCTAAGACTATTATGTCAACTGCAAAAATATTTATGATATCTTAGCAATGATTTAAATTTTTTAATTAAAACCAAAAAAAATACCCAAAAATTTTAACATTAGTTTTGTTTTTGCTAGGTTCTTGCTACTTGAGACATGATTTTAAATTGACAAATCCGGGATTCACTGATAGCTAGCAACCTAGTAAGAGACGATCAAGTCCAATGTTAAGAAATATAAAAACCCATAACTCCTAAAAAAAATCAGATAAAAACAAAAAGTAAACCATTACAGCCGCCTTGTCCGAAACCCCTATATAGGAAACTTTCTGTCCCTTGGCTTGAACGTTAAGGGAAGTATAATGGCTTGAAAATCAAGAAAAGTGGCAGCTACTACAGCATTCTACCTAGGCAGCATCTTTTATTTCTTTTTTCTTCCACAGATAGCTTAGCACTGGAACATCGTAGAGAGTTATTCAATTGCTCATTTTTAAGGAAATTAATGGGGTTAAAAACTTTTTGTAATTAAAACCAATTATTTTTAAAATAGAATCATTTTTTTACAAAAAACTGCATATTTGATGTTAAAGATTGATCAATGACGTCATAATCGTAGATTGTAGCCAGGTTGTTAAATGTCCGTTGATTTTTAAATGAAAATCAAGAATTTTGCAATAGGCATCAAGACATGGCTAATTGTAGAAGGAAAAAGCCAAGACAGATAGTCGAAGTAATTGAGAGGCAAATGTTTAAATGGCTGCATGGGTAAATGGCGGGAGTAAGTGTGACTCTCTTATGGGACAAATACTTGTTTGTTAGTTTTTGGAAAGGCACGCCTGCTGCCTAGAGTCTCAGGCATGTTGACTAAAAATTTAAAATTGACATAGGACTGTTAGATTGCCTGGAATGAGAGGCAAACAAGGCACGCCCGCTTATGGTCTTAAGAAGGTTGACCAAGAATTTAGAATTGACATAGGACCATTAACTTGCTTGAAATATCAGGAAAACAATCGTTAAAAGCCATAGGATTTTCCAGTTTGTAATTTCACATAAAAAAAAAATCCAGGGTGCAGCGGTAGCAGCAACCTAGTAAGAGACGATCACTTCCACTCTTAAGAAATATTATAACCCATAACTTCTAAAAGTAGAGTCAGATAAAAATAAAAAGTACACCATTAGAACATCATTGTCCAAAACCTCTATATAGGAAACTGTCTGTCATTTTGCTTTAACAGCGAGGGAAATATATTGGCTTGAAAATCAAGAAAAGTGGCAACTACTACAGCATTTTGCCCAAACGGCATTTTTTTTTCTCTCTTTTCTTCTTTTCCAGAGATAGCTTGGCACTGGAACATAGTAGAGAGTTGTTCAATGCCTCAATTTAAAGGAAATTACTAGATCTAGTGCCATTTTTATTTTTTTCAATTTTAAATCAAATCAATTTTTCCACTAAAATCTGCATTTTTATGGCCAATGTTGATGAATGACGTCATAATGGTAAGTAGTAACCATATATGAAGTATTAACTGAATGCAATATTTAGACGCCCTTGTATCTCGACAAGATAATATAAGACATACATATTGGATCGATATAGTTCATTATAATTGGGGACTATGTAAGTTTCAACGGATATCAAACAGTTCGTGGTAACAAACTGTATAGTAAGAGCGACTCGTCTCAATAATAACCAAAACTCTAAAACATGAAATTTTAATATCAATAGATACATCAAAAGAATTAGATTTTAATGCTGATTTTAAATATTTAAGTTTCATCAAGTTTAGTCTTACTCACCAAAAGTTACGACCCTGGAAAAATTTGCCCTATTTTAAAAAAAAGGGGAAAAAACACCTCAAAAGTCAAAGAATCTTAATGAAAATCACACCATCATTTTCAGCATATCAGAGAACTTTATTGTAGAGGTTTCTAGCTCCTATTTGCAAAAATGTGGAATTTGGTATTTTTTGGCCAGAAGAAAGATCACGGATGCGTGTTTATTTGTCCTTTTTTTTACCAGGGGTGATCGTATCGACCCAGTGGTCCTAGAATGTCGCAAGAAGGCTCTTTTAAACGTAAATTAAAAATTCTAGTGCCTTTTTTATTCAAACCACAAAAAAATTGAAAATAGAATCACTTTTTACAGAAAAACTGCATTTTGATGTCTTTTCATACTGCAGTCTTTTCAAAGATGTTAATTAAGAAAAAACTTTCCAAAAAGAAACTTTTTCAAAGGAAAGTAAAGGTCAGTTTAAACTTAAGCTCAACAGATACAAATATCTTTTAAAATTCAAACTCAAAACGACCAAAAACTACTATTAAAGAACGAATGAAAACCAAAACGAACAGAATTTAAATAAAGAATCATAGCAAAAACATACAACAAGTAATAATATAAATGAATAAATAGATCTTAAAACGAGTAATGCTTAGACTGAATATGAATATCAAGCTTAAAACAAAAAAAAAGTTCCTATTGAAGCATAAATGAAACTTAAAACGAACAGAAATTAAATAAACAATGCAAACAAACATACAATAGATATTAATGCAAATTAATAAATAAATATTAAAACGAGCGAAACTTAAATTGAATATGCAAATCAAGCTCGAAACGAACAAAAATCACCACAACAAGAGTTTGGGTATGACCTCCTTCTCTCACTGTAAAAGTCTAAAACCTATTGCGTCATTGGCGCTTTACTGAAAACCAATTTTATGGCAAATATTCTCTTTTGCACTTAATATTGAAAATAAATATTAAAATTATAGTAACATTTTGAACTGATGAGCTTTCAGCAATTAATATCATTATTCATCAAACATTCAGTTTAATTTATTAGCTCTTTCTAAAGTTGCTAAAGACGAATATAGTCTCCCTACAAACAAGTGTTTGGATACTGCCTCCTTTCCTAACTGTAAATAAAAACCCAAAAGCCTACTGTTGTCATTGGCGCTCAACTGAAAACGGATTATATTACAAATATTTTCTTTTCCGGTTCTTACAGTATTGAAAACAAAAATACAATTACAGTGAGATAAATTCTTAAACTGATGGATCTTTCAACAATTAATATCATTATACATCAAATATTCAATTTGATGTTGTTTATACTTTCCAAGACTGTTCAAGACACATATAGTTTTCAGTAATGAAGTAATGAAAAGACAAAAAAAAATCCAATATTCATCAAAGTATCAAAACTGATATCCAAGTAACAATATCAAAGTGAAAAAATGGGTTTGTGTCAACCTCGGAGTTTTTATTTTCTGATGTCTGAACGATTTTTAAAAAAATTGCAATCTCCAAATTTTTATTGGATGGGTTGTGAGAAAAAGGGCGTAGGGGGACTAGATTAAGCTTCGGTCTATTTTGACTCTTTAAAAGTGAACTAGAACATTCTATTTTCAATCAAATAAGCCCTCTCTGAAGTTTATACGAGTATCCCTTCTATAAGAACCATATATATCCCTAGACTGTAACTTACAGCGCCTCTCCCTTGGTCCTTGGGGGTCTTGTTAACCTCGGAATTTAAATACCTGAAGGTTGAAATATTTTTTACAAAATGTTCACCTTAAATTTTTATCGGATGGGTTTATCCATACAATACGCCCAAAGGCGTGGAGGGCGGGAGGGGCTAGTTTTCCTCTGATCTTTTTTCACTGAGAAAATGAGCTACAACTTTTGGTTTCCATTCAAATGAATCCTCTCTGAAGTTTATACGAGCATACCTTCCATAAGAACCATATATGCCCCAAATCAATACTTAGAACGCCCCGGCCCTGGGGGGGGGGTGTCGACAAAGGAGTTTTTCTTATCTGATCTTTGAACTATTTTAATGAAATGACCATACGTAAAAGAGTTTTTGTTATATGATCTTTGAACTATTTTTAGCAAAATGGCTATCTCAAATTTTTTATCAGATATATTTGGGGAAAAAGGGCTTGGGGGGGGGCGGGGTTAGTTGCCCTCTGATCACTTTTGACTCTTTAAAAGGGCACTAGAACTCTCAATTTCCAATCGAAGAGCCCCTTTGAAGTTCATACGACGACCCCTTCTGTATGAAGTGCCTCTTTGAAAAAAATAAATGGAGTGTGGGGAGAGGCTAGCTACTCTCCAATCGTTTTTTACTCTTAAAAAGTGAATTACAACTTTCAATTTCAAATCAAATGAGCCCTCTAGGAATTTTATACGAGCATCCCTTTCCACAATAACCATTTATGCCCCCAGGGCAGAACTTACAACGCCTACCCCCGGGCCCTGGGGGGCTGTGTCGACACCAGAGTTTTTTTTATCAGAACTTTGAACTATTTTTAACAAAATGTCTATCTAAAAAATTTAATCTGATGCATTTAGGGCCTGGAGTAGGGGGAGGACTAGTTGCCCTCCGATCCCTTTTGACTCTAAAAAAGAGAACAAGAACTTTCAATTTCAAATCAAATGAGCCCTCTCCGACGTTTTTACGAGCATACCTTCCATAAGAACTATATATGCCCCTAGAGCATTACTCATAACACCTGCCTCCAGGCCTTGGCGGGTTCCGTCGACACAGGAATAAAATTTTATTATAAAAATTATAAAAATTTTATCGGATGGGCTTAGGGAAAAAACGGTGTGTGGTGGGGGGGGGGGGCTAGTTGCCCTCGGATATCTTTTGACTCTAAAAAATTGAACTAGAACTTTCAATTTCCAATCAAATGAGCCCCCTCTGAAGTTTATGTAAGCGTCCCTTTCATAAGAACAACATACCCCCCAGGACAACACTTACAACGCCTATCCCCCGGGCTCTGGGGGGGGGGCTTTTTGGTTATCTAATTTTTGAACAATTTCCAAAACACTGGCTATCTCAAAATTTGTGGGGGGGGGGGGGGCTAGTTTAACTCTCTTGACTCTTAAAAGCTGAACTAGAACTTTCAATTTCCAATCAAATTAGCCCTCTATGAACTTTATACGAGCATCCCTTCCATAAAAACCATATATGCCCTTAGGGCATAACTTAGAACACCTTCCCCTGTGCCCTGGGGGATTGTATTGACACCAAAGTTTTTCTTATCCGACCTTTGAACTATTTTTTTTACAGATGTCTATCTCACGTTTATCTTTCGACAAGAATAATCATATATGACGTAATGAGTGACTTGACGTAAAAAATGAAAAAAATTTATTACATTAAAAGACGATCATTGGAATAACAGACCATTGTATGCATTGAATTTTGTTAGCTACTTGATTGTTTGAGGATCATCTCTTACTATTATTAAATAAAAAAAACAAGTTTTTTTAACTGAAAGTAAGGAACGACGTTAAAACTTAAAACGAACAGAAATTATTCCGTATATGGAGGGGGCTGTCCCCTCCTCAACGCCTTGCTGTTTATGCTAAAGTTTTTTTATTGTTTAAAAAAATAGAGTTGTGAGAAAGTCAAACTTTAGCGTAAAGAGCGAGGCGTTGAGGAGGGGACAGCCCCCTTCATATACGGAATAATTTCTGTTCGTTTTAAGTTTTAACGTCGTTCCTTACTTTCAGTTAAAAAAACTTGTTTTTTTTATTTAATTTTTGAACGTTTTTGAATTAATGCAGGTTTTGATTTTGGCTCACCGTACATGAATAATTAAAACAAAATTTGCATATTATATTTGGTTAAATGGCTTTCTCGAAACTTGTTTAATTTTATTTACGAACGTTTTTATTAGTAATAAACATACGTAACTTACGAATTAACTAACGTAACGAACTTCTATATTCATAAATTTTTAATACGTATATTAGGGGGTTCGCCCCCTAGTCAATACCCTGCTCTTTAAACTATACTTCGAATTTTCTTTTCCAGTTCTTCAAAAATGACCTCTTAATCACAATCAGTTGATCAGTTGAAAAACTTTTTTTTTATTTAATTCTTGGTCTTTTTCTTTAATAATGCTGGGAAATCCGGCGCCCCCTTCATAGTAATGTCCCTTTCCCCATGAAAACTTCCTTCATGGAAAGATCCTTCCATATAGCCCCCGACCCTCTCCGACCCCCACCGACCATAAATAATCTCCTATTAAACAGTCTGTATAATTCAAAATCCCCAATAATCTATTTTAACATTGAGTATATTTCATAACTTTCAGCACTCCCCCTGGGGACTTTGAGGGATTAAGTCATCCTAAAAGATAATTTTGTCTTATTTTCGACCATGCTGAACAAAATGTCTATCTCAAAATTTTGATCGGGTGACTTTGGGAAAAAAATGAGCGTGGGAGGGGGCCTAGATGCCCTCCATTTTTTTTTGTCACTTAAAAAGGTCACTAAAACTTTTAATTTCCGTTCCAATGAGCCCTCCCACGATATTCTAGGACCACTGGGTCGATACGATCACCCCTGGGAAAAAAACAAAAAAAAAAAAAAAACAAAAAAACAAATAAACACGCATCCGTGATCTTTCTTCTGGCAAAAAATGGAAAATTCCACATTTTTGTAGATAGGAGCTTGAAACCTCTACAGTAGGGTTCTCTGATACGCTGAATATGATGGTGTGATTTTCATTAAGATTCTATAACTTTTAGGGGGTCTTTCCCCCTTTTTTCGAAAATCAGCCAAATTTTCTCAGGCACTTAACTTTTGATGGGTAAGATTAAACTTAATGAAACTTATATATTTGAAATCAAATTTGAAATCTGATTCTTTTGATGCATCTATTGGTATCAAAATCCCGTTTTTTAGAGTTTCGGTTACCATTGAGCCGGGTCGCTCCTTACTTACTGTTCGTTACCACGAACTGTTTGACAAAAGAGAAAAGCCGTAGGCTTTTTCCTGTTTGTAATCAGGTTTTACATAAGGTTACATAAAGGACCGATATAGTTCATCATATATGGTGTTTGTCAATACGGTTTTTCTTATATAATTATCCATTATTATGTAAAATACAGTAATTTTTGGGAGGGAGGTTTCAACAAAAATTTATTTATTAACTGAAGCTAGATTAACAAACAACAAAAGCACGAAGAACAAATGGGAAATATTTTTGTAAGACAGTGAAGATAAATGAGATATGAGATATGAGATATACATTTATTAAAAAAGAAAACAAATACTATTTGCCATTCGCTTTCCAAGAAAGGCAATAAGCTTAAAAGGGCAAGCGAGATTATCACTCTCAGCTAATTAAAACAACATTCATACCTTACTACTCAACACGCAAGAAACTTATCTGATGAAGGAATAAAGGAAAAAAATAGAGAAAGAGGAAAAGACAAGAAGTAGATAGAAAAAAAAAACAAAAAAGCAAAGTAAATCGGGGAAATACCTTAAATAAAATGACAACCTGGAGTGGGCTTGACACCAAATTCACTCACGAGATAAAAGAAACTTCTTTGCCCGTGACTTGAAAGCCGGAAGACTAGGCGCATTTTTCACACACTCGGGCAATATATTCCAAACATGGGGACCATAATGGCGAATCACAAAAGATGCCCGAGTGGTGTTCCTAAACTCATGAGTTAAGTTATCAGCTTTTCTTGTATTATGATCATGACGGTTTTTATTAAAAGTAAAAAGATTTTCAAAAGCACGGGTGAGCAGCTGATTCAAATATTTATGCGAGAATATCGCAACTTGGTAATCTCGAATTTGGGATACATCCATTAACTTATTCTTTTTAAAATTCTCATAAGCAGGAACCACATCAGAATCATCAAATTCAGATAATAATTTTACAGCTCTATTCTGAAGTTTTTGTACTCTTTTGAAACATGTTACAAAATTACTTGCCCATATAGAGCATCCGTAGCTAATATATGGGTAAAATATAGAAAAATAAATCATTTTACATAAGGCCGAAAATTGACATAAGGCCGAAAATTGAATGAATATTTCGGCCTTATGTCCAAGGGCCGTCCTCATGAAGACAAAAATATATAAGAGAAAAAAGACTCACAGCAACATGTGACCAATCAAATCAAAACAAAAAAAAATTCAAAAACAAAAAAAAAGTCCCAGCATCCTTACTTCAGCGAAGTTCAACCAGGACTGATGAAAAGTGAGGTAAAACAAGGTGATTCAGTGAGCTAAAAGAAAAATAACTTAAAAACACGTTCTTATTGCTAATTGAGCCTTTTTGGCAGCTAACCTCAAAGGTCTTCTTGTGACCGGTTCTTTGTTAATGTCTATTGGTTTTTTAAAATATTTTGTAAGATCATTTTGAACTAAATTTGAGTATAAAGCATTTAGTGTATATTCCCCCAAGTCCAAATTTAAGGAAATATTATTATTGATCTTAAGTCTGATTTCAATTGCTTCTCGGACTACCTGTCTTATGCCTGGGTCATTGCTAATAAGGGCAGATTCATCAAAAGTATGTTATGGCTAGGATTTTCAAATACATGACTGCCTGAAGCAGAATCAAATGAAACAGAAGAAATATTAGAATTTAGAGCTTGGACAATATCATCTTTATGCTGTTGTATGCGTTTCTCTCAATTCTGATATGTTCTACTTACATAGTATTGGCCACAATCACTGGTATTTCTTAGACCCCTCTTTGGTGAGTAACTGGGGTTTTATCTTTACCAGAATTTAGGAAATTTATGATTTTGAAATTATTGGTAAATACTCCATACAGATTATTTTGTGTGTTGTTTTTAGTTTTGTATATACTAAAAACGTTTTTTTAATTTAATCTTTGCTGCTTTCCCTCGTTCTGTTCTATTAGAATAAGCTTTTTGTCAATTAAAATGTTGTATCTTCGAAATACATCAGAATAGGGCTGCTGCAGGAGTGTAAATGGATACAAGGGGCTAGAAACTGCAATATTACACTGGGATAGGACTGTTGCAAGAGTATTACCCCCTATATTACTAGGGTCCTAAACAACTTTATGTGAGTGTTCCATCTGTCTGAAATTTTTTAACATGGTGTGCCTTTTACCTTAGGCTAACATTATTAACAGTGTTTTTTTATGGACTATTTCCAAATCTAATGATTTTTGAAGTTTCTTTTTGGTTTCTAGCCCTAATTAAAAATGACCCCTGCAAGGTTTGCGGGGATATATCAAGAGGATTGAATTATGGCGTCATATCATGCTATGCCTGCAAAATATTTTTCAGAAGATCACAAAGCAGGAGGAATGACCCTTGCCTAAGTAAAAATAATTGTGTGGTCAACAAAAAGAACCGAAATAAGTGTCATAGTTGCAGACTTAACAAATGTGTGGCGTTGGGCATGTATATAGACAGTAAGTTTGTCCTTTTTCAAGTCATCTTTATTCCAATTACTTCACTGAACAGTAAATGGTAAAAATGAGTCTAGGCGCTCACTCCTCGCCGAAATTATCCAACAGGTGTAATGTAATAATAAAAAAAAATATAAAATAAACAATGGTTTTTATTGGCCTCACCAATCTACTATTTGTTCTATTTTGATAGGCTTTCCAGCTCATCAATATGCATTGGCTTAGGATTTAATCAATAATTGAAGAAGGCTAAAAAATCTATATCTTTTGAAAACAGTTTTCTTCTCTTTTCTTTGCAACAGTCATTGTCACGAAAAGTATTAATACCCTTATATTAATTTATGATATAATATTAAAAAATATTATACTATGCTAATAATGTATAATAACATATATGATATGCAATATATTCCTTTATGGTTATAATAACACGCTATTTTTATAACTTTTTCCCTTATAATATTACAAAATGACGATTTGAGGTCTATTAATATTTTAAAAATGATTTCATATAGGTGGTTAAGTGGCAAGTCCTAGTTATTTTAACAACAAACAATGGAATAAATTTCAAACAAGATTCATTACTAATTTTCAAATTCAAATGAATTTACTGAACAAAATGTGCATTGTCAATTTAATATACATATGCTGATATTTATAAGTGAAGTTATAACTTATAATAGGTTATAAGTGAAAACATTTAAAAGAATGTTTTTTCAGTAAAGTACAAATTATGTTCTGGCTTTTATTTACTGGCAAATTATATTTTAATATCAATAGATACATACAAAAAATTAGATTTTTATGCTGATTTTAAATATTTAAGTTTCATCAAGTTTACTCTTACTCATCAAAAGCTAAGAACCTGGGAAAATTTGCCCTATTTTCAAAAAAAGGAGAAAACACCCCACAAAAGTCAAAGAATATTAATGAAAATCACACCATCAGTTTCAGCGTATGAGAGAACCTTGTTGTCGAGGTTTCAAGCTCCTATCTGGAAAAATATGGAATTTGGTATTTTTCGCCAGAAGAAAGATCACGGATGCGTGTTTATTTGTCCTTTTTTTTACCATGGATGATCGTATCGACCCATTAATCCTAGAATTTCACGAGAGGGCTCGTTTCAACGGAAATTAAAAGTTCTAGTGCCTTTTTTAATCAAAAACAAAAATAAAATAAAAATAGAATCACTTTCCACAAAAAACTGCATTTTTGATGTCTTTTCATGCTGCAGTCTTTTCAAAGATATTTAATTATTGAAACAATTAAAAACTTCATGGTAAAGAACTCTATAGTAAGAGCGACTCGTCTCAATAGTAACCAAAACTTTAAAAAATCGTCTCAATAGTAACCGAAACTCTAAAAAATTGAACTTTAACACCAATAGATCAAAAGAATTAAATTTTTATGCTGATTTGAAATATTTCAGTTTCATCAAGTTTAGTCTTACTCATGAAAAGGTACGAGCCTGGGAAAATTTACCCTATTTTATAATAAAGAACGGATATAAAGTTATTATAATCACATTGATAATGAGTGACGACGTAAAAAATGAAAATTTTTTATTTAATTTTAGTTTTTGTTTATATTAAAAGATAATCATTAGGATACCAAACCATTGCATATATTGAACGTAGCTAGCAGCCTTATTCTCTGAAGCTCGTCTCATACTATTCCAAATAAGAAAAAGCCGTAAGATTTTTCCTGTTTGGAATCAGGGTTATTATCAAACAGTTTGTTGTAAAGAACTGTATAGTAAGAGCGACTCGTCTCAATAGTAACCGAAACTGTAAAAACGGAATGTTTATATTTTGAAACTGTTCGTGGTAACGAACTGTGTATTAAGAGTGACTCGTCTCAATAGTAACCGAAACTTTAAAAACTCTTCTCAATAGTAACCGAAACTCTAAAAAATGGAATTTTAATATCAATAGATACATCAAAAGAATTAAATTTTTATGCTGATTGGAAATATATAAATTTCACCAAGTTTAATCTTACCCATCAAAAGTTGCGAGCCTGGTAAAATTTGCCCTATTTTATAATAAAGAACGAATATAAAGTTATTATAACCACATTGATAAGATTACTGTTTACAACTTGTTGAAAAGATACAAAGGGATTTATTTTTCTCGTATGTCCATATATGCCGTATTAAGTGAATGAAATATTTATACACGTCTATCTTTCGACAAGAATAACCGTATATGACTTAATGAGTGACGACGTAAAAAATGAAAATTTTTTATTTAATTTTAGTTTTTGTTTATATTAAAAGACGATCATTAGGATACCAAACCATTGCATATATTGGACTTAGTTAGCTGCCTGATGCTTTGAGGTTCGTCTCATACTATTCCAAATAAGAAAAAGCAGTAGGATTTTTCTTGTTTGTAATAAGGGTTCTTATCAAACAGTTCGTTGTAAAGAACTGTATAGTTAGAGCGACTCGTCTAAATAGTAACCAAAACTCTAAAAACGGAATGTTTATATTTTGAAACCGTTCGTGGTAACGAACTGTATAGTAAGAGCGACCCGTCTCAATAGTAACCAAAACTCTAAAAAACGGAATTTTAATATCAATAGATACATCAAAAGGAATTAGAATTTTATTCTGATTTTAAATATTTAAGTTTCATCAAGTTTTGTCTTACTCATCAAGAGTTACGAGTCAGGGAAAATTTGAGCTATTTTAGACAAAAGGGAAAAACCCACCTCAATCTCATAGAATCTTAATGAAAATCACACCATCAGTTTCAGCATATCAGAAAAACTTATTGTATAGGTTTCAAGCTCCTATCTACAAAAATTGTGGAATTTAGTATTTTTGCCAGAAGAAAGATCACGGATGCGTGTTTATTTCCACTTTTCTTTTTTTTTACATGGGGTGAACGTATCGACCCAGTGGTCCTAGAATCTCACGAGAAGGTTAATTTAAACGGAAATTAAAAATTCTAGTGCTTTTTTTAATAAAAAAAAAATAAAAAATAGAATCACTTTTTACAGAAAAACTGCATTTTTGATGTCTTTTCATACTGCAGTCTTTTCAAAGATATTTGATTTTTTAAACAATTAAAAAGTTCGTGGTAATGAACTGTATAGTAAGAGCAACTCGTTTCAACAGTAACCGAAAACTTAAAAAACGGAATTTTGATGCCGATTTCAACCAGTTCGTGGTAACGAACTGTATAGTAAGAGCGACTCATCCCAATAGTAACCGAACTAAATAGTTCGTGGTAACGAACTGTATAGTAAGAACGACTCGTCCCAATAGTAACCGAAACTCTAAAAAATGAAATTTTAATATCAATAGAACCATACAAAGAATTAGATTTTTATGCTAATTTTAAATATTTAAGTTTCATCAAGTTTAGTCTTACTCATCAAAAGTTAAGAGCCTTGGAAAATCTGCCCTTTTTTCGAAAAAAGGAGAAAACACCCCTCAATAGTCATTGAATCTTAATGAAAATCACACCATCAGTTTCAGCGTATGACAGAACCTTATTGTCGAGGTTTCAAGTTTCTATCTGAAAAATATGGAATTTGTTTTTTTGGCCAGAAGAAAGATCACGGATGCGTGTTTATTTGCCCTTTTTTTTTACCAGGGGTGATCGTATTAACTCAGTGGTCCTAGAATGTCAAGAGAGGATCATTTACACTACTTTTTAATCAATAAACAAAACATTGAAAAATAGAAACAAAAATACTGCATTTTTGATGTCTTTTCATACTGCAGTCTTTTCAAAGATATTTGATTATTGAAACAATTGAAAAGTTTGTGGTAAAGAACTGTATAGTAGGAGCGACTCGTCTCAATAGTAACCGAAACTTTGAAGGCTCGCCACAATAGTAACCGAACTCTAAAAAACGGAATTTTAATATCAATAGAAAAATCAAAAGAATTAGCTTTTTTTGGTGATTTTAAATATTGAAGTTTCATCAAGTTTAGTCTTACTCATCAAAAGCTACGAGCCTGGGAAAATTTGCCCTATTTTATAATAAAGAACAAATATAAAGTTATTATAATCACATTGATAAGGTTTTGATACTGTTTACAACTTGTTGAAAAGATATAAGGGGATTAATTTTCTCGTATATCCATATATGGCGTAATTGGTGAATGGAATATTTATACACGTTTATCTTTCGACAAGAATAACCATATATGACGTAATGAGTGACTTGAAGTAAAAAATGAAAAAAATTACTTTATTTTAGTAATCATTTATATTAAAAGACGATCATTAGGATACCAAACCATTGCATATATTGGACTTAGTTAGCTGCCTGATGCTTTGAGGTTCATCTCAAACTATTCCAAATAAGAAAAAGCCGTAAGATTTTTCCTGTTTGGAATCAGGGTTATTATCAAACAGTTCATTGAAAAGAACTGTATAGTAAGAGCGACTCATCTCAATAGTAGCCGAAACTCTAAAAACAGAATGTTTACATTTTTACATATAAGATCGATACAGTTTAAAGTAAAGAATGAATTGAAAAGCTCATAAAGTAAAGAACAAACTCAAGCCCAAAGAAACTGAACCCTGTGGTTCATTCATATTATCTTCATTATTTTCGCTATAATGTAAATAAAACCAGTTTCTTTTTTAATTTTAAATTTTAAAGATATTGCTTAAAATTGATCATATTAAAAGTTCTCCCCAACAGGGAATTGAACCCCGTTCTCCTACTTGACAACTGAGTATGCTAACCATTAGAATACCGAAGACTTATGAATTAAATGTTACATATAAGACATGATAAGAAATTCATTAATCAAACAGTTTGTATAGAGTTTTGAGGAAGTTTCCTCCTCTCAACAAATTGTACCCCTGATCTATTAATATGGTAAGGAATCGGAGCTGCCAAATCGTGGTGAAGCCATTGTCATCATCCATGTGCCAAAGGTTTTCTGCATTGAACTCGGGTATTAAGAGGTAATTGGATATTGGGATTTTCTCTATGAAAATCCTGAATGCTGAGTTTGCAGCTAACCTCGTATACTTGGTTGAGATTGTTAATACACATGCACTAAAATTGTAATACAGCAAACTTACCATTATTCTTACGATTAACCAATCTTCCATGATTTTCCTAGGATATTTCAGGAGAAAATGCAGTCGGGTAAAGTCGAAGTCTTCTACTGTTTTAACCAGAATATATTTACTCAATAATTCGTTTACATTATCTGTACTATGGCTTTTTTGGTTTTCCCATAAGGTTTCGGTTCTTAGGTTCTGTTTATTTAGCTGTGGATATCTGCGAGATCTTATCATTTTCCTTTTCTTGTTTAAGACTACACTCGGAAGCTATTATTTATTTTGTTAATAAATTGACGTTTTGCTTATTCGGGTTAGCAACATTCCACACAAGTTACCTCTTTCGATCAAACAGTTCGTGGTAACGAACTGTAAGTAAGGAGCGACCCGGCTGAATGGTAACCGAAACTCTAGAAAACAGGTTTTTCATACCAATAGATACATCAAAAGAATCAGATTTAAATGCTGATTTCAAATATATAACTTTCATCAAGTTTAGTGCTACCCATCAAAAGTTACGCACCTGAAAAAATTTGGCTGATTTTCAAAAATAGGGGGAAAGACCCCCTAAAAGTTAGAGAGCCTTAATGAAAATCGCACCATCATATTCAGCGTATCAGTTAACCCTACTATAGAGGTTTCAAGCTCCTATCTACAAAGATGTGGAAGTTTGCATTTTTTGCCAGAAGAAAGATCACGGATGCGTGTTTATTTGTTGTTTTTTTTGTTGTTTTTTGTTTTTTACCCCCAGGGAAAAAAAAAACAAAAAAAAAACAACAAATAAAAACGCATCAGTGATCTTTCTTCTGGCAAAAAATGCAAAACTCCACATTTTTGTAGGTAGGAGCTTGAAACCTCTATAGTGGGGTTCTCTGATACGCTGTATATGATGGTGCGATTTTCATTAAGGTTCTATAACCTTTAGAGGGTCTTTCCCCCTATTTTTGAAAATCAGCCAAATTTTGTCAGGTGCGTAACCTTTGATGGGTAGCACTAAACTTGATGAAAGTTATATATTTGAAATCAGCATTTAAATCTGATTCTTTTGATGTATCTATTGGTATGAAAAACCCGTTTTCTAGAGTTTCGGTTACCATTCGGCCGGGTCGCTCCTTACTTACAGTTCGTTACCACGAACTGTTTGATCGAAAGAGGTAACTTGTGTGGAATGTTGCTAACCCGAATAAGAAAAACGTCAATTTATTAACAAAATAAATAATAGCTTCCGTGTGTAGTCTTAAACAAGAAAAGGAAAATGATAAGATCTCGCAGTCATGCGAAATATACGAGCCAATCAGGTGTTACAATCCTTTTGTTTGTCTGAGTTTAGCATGTGATTTTTTAATTATCAACGACACATTTCTCGAAAAGTGTTTTCCAGCTAAGTCCATGGATGACACAATCAGAAAAAACTTTGGAGTGTTCTCGAACAGGCTTATAAACTCATGTAATTCACCCATTTTCCCCTTTTTAAACCCTCCACCAACAAAAAATTTCACTTGCATGGTACAGGTGAGTTCAAACGTATAATTCTACATTTCTTCATCTTCACCGACTTCAGAAATATCGTGCCAAATAAAAGAGTCGTTCAGGTTTTACATTCTTATTGTTTGTCTGAGATTAGCATCCAAATTTTTAATTATCAATGACTCGTGTCTAACTAAATAATCTAAATATAAGTCAAATGTCCAAAAAATCAGAAAAAAACCTTGGGATTTTCACGAACCGTCTTATAAACTCATGTAGTTCGCCCATTTTTGCCTTTTTAAGCCCCCCACCAACAAAAAATTTCCCTCACACATGCCTGGTGATATCAAACCTACACTCCCACATTTCTTCATCTTAATTGACTTTAGAAATATCATGCAAAATATACGAGCCAATCAGGTATTGCAAACTTTTTGTTTGTCTGAGTTTGGCATCCGATTTCTTAATTATCAACGACACATATGTAACAAACTACTCTCAAGTTAAGGCAATTGTCCGAAAAATCAGAAAAAACCTTGAGATTTTAACGAACCGTCTTTAACACCTATCAAAAATACAATTGATAAATCGAATGTGTTTGAACTTGTTCCAGTTCAATGGAATGAACCTGTTACGCTATTGTGACGCTTAACATCAGTTGGGCATTGTCCCAGAAACAATTCATTGAATGTATTTCTAAAATCATAATGTTCAATGACTTGTTGGTTCAGTCAATTAACGTGTCGTTTTTTTACCTTAGGAAATCACTGGTCTCACGTTCGATACCTACATCAAACCCAAATTTCATAAGAAATCAATGGGAAGATACTTAGAATGTAAAAAATCGAAAAAAAAGTTAAAAAAAAGTTTAAAAAAGTTAAAAAAAAATTAAAGAAAAGTTGAAAAAAGGTAAAAAAAGTTTAAAAAAAAGTTTAAAAAAAAGTTAAAAAAAAGTTTAAAAAAAAATTAATGTAATTATGTAAATTAATGTAATTATGTAAATTAATTAATAATAAATTAATTTATGTAAATTAGTTCAGTAAAAAAAAACTGGGGGGATTGGAGGGAGGGGGTTGGAGGGATGGGGGTGGACGATTGTGGCACTTTGGGCCGGTGGGGAACGAATGTGGGGCCGGTGGGGAATGAATGTGGGGAACTTTGGTCCGGAATAAAAAATAGGTATGATTTAGCTCATGTGCTAAGCTCGCAAGCCATTTAAATATAGTGTTTACATAATTTTTTTTCTTGTTTTGATATTGCTCTTTACCGACCTCTGGAGATCCAGGTTCAAAAAATATTTAACAATCTGTTAACTATGATAGGGTCTGTATAAATTTTAGTATAATTAATTTCTTTACTCACTATGAATATAAAATATTAACTTACTTCTTGCGTGTAGCTTTCGTCAATATTCCTTTTATTTGAATGCATCATTATATTTCAAATGCCAATTCTGAACTGAGAAGTGAACAAATTGTCAGAGTTTTTATATCCGTATTCAAGGTCAAACATAAGTCAATCACATCTAACAATTAAAAGGTAGCAGACAGATAGGAAGTTACTAT
>NC_142809.1:32354891-32389264 GCF_049724085.1 Artemia sp. Qi Xiang Cuo
AAAAGTGGAAACCTCTAAAGTGTATTTCCTATGAAGTATAAATTATGTTTTGGTCTTGAGAAGGCATGGTTTAAGAGGGTTGAAGAGTCAGGTGGGGTATACATCTACTACCTCAGGTGGAGCCTTACTATGAAAGGTACAGCAGCAGTCATAAGGTATTTTAAGTAGCGTGCGTAGAGTAAACGATGGAGGATAAATCACAACATCTCTTAGTTCATGACAAGATTGCTAAAAGACTGCATATTCATGCCCGCCTCTTCTTAGCATTCTTATTTCCTCTCTTTTCCTTATTATTCTTTCCTTCATTATTTGCCTCCTTCTTGTATCTCCTTTCTTTGCAAGAAGACGGGAACAGATTATCCCCATAAACGCGAAACTCTTCAAATTTCAAATAAATGAGCTTGTTGTATTTTTTAGTAATATATTCCCTATTAACGATAATACAAGAAAATAAAAGATACTTGTTACCGTTATCTGTCAATTAAGACAAGCAGCAACGCTAGTTACGATGAGGTTTTAGCTCATAAAAAAGCTTTTATTTGCCTCTTTTACTAGCACTGAGCCACTTAAGCGTTAAATCTAAATGTTGTTAACACAATGTTGTTTTTTCCGGAAGTTTTTTCTCTGTTTATTATCTTGGCTTTTTAGCTTTTACCCCCCCCCCTCGGGTTTATCTTCTGGGGTGCTTGCCCCCCTCCCCCCACCTTCCTTGAATAATGATTTGCTGTTGTGTAAAGAATTTCAGTAGTATAATGAATTACAGAACGAACAGATAAAGAAAATAAAGAAATCTAAACTCAAATTGAGGTCAATTAAATTCTTAAAGATAATATGAGGGGAGAAAGAAATAAAATCGGGAATCGGCTGTCAATTGTATCTAAGTGTATAATATTTTGTCGAACTTTTTAAGTGTCAAGTGTATTAAGTTAGGTGTATGCTCTATTAAGTTTAGGCTTATAGACTTTGTTATGTATATATAAGTATAATATAGTTTCTTAAACTCTTTATGATTGTAGAAGTGTTTTAACTGATGTATTTTTCTCTGGTCTGAATTTTTAACATTATTTTCTGTTATTTCTATGAAATGAAACAAATCTTCAAATCATAAATTTTCATTCATCCAATGTTTCTCAATATAATATATTTACGTAATACTCTTAGCTGTAGTATTGACTTTCAATTTATTTTATCCACAAATTTCAGAAGTAATGAATTCAAGTATTTGTGGAATTGGTGGTGAAACTCAACCGAATCTCTGGCGTTGCAACTTCTGCGGAAAGACAGAGAAATCATCTCTTATACTAAAACTTCATATAGACACTGGCTGTGAAAAGCTTTCACCAATAGAATGTGATATCTGTTCTGCTGTAGTTAGAGATTATAGAAGTTTTGTGGCTCTTTTTATTGAGCATCAAATGGGAGAAACAAGAAGATGTCCAATTTGTTTGCAAGACAATATTCATAACATGAAAGAACATTTAATTTTACTGGGTCATTTTTCAGAAAACCAGTCTGAAATAGTATTACAGGGTGGTACCTCTCACGTTACTTCACAGAAATTGTCCACAAGTGTCAATTTAAATTCACTAGGTTTGAATTCTAGAGTAATGAACTCAACTATTTGCAGCATTAGTGGTGAAACTCATATCCATTGTGACATTTGTAAGAAAACTTTTACTCGGCTGGGATATTTGACTAAACACAAACGCGTGTATACAGGTAAAAAGCCCTTTCAGTGTGATATATGTAATAGAGGTTTTGCTCAGTCGGCACATTTGACTAGACACAAACGAGTGCATACTGGTGAAAAACCCTTCCAGTGTGATAAATGTAAGAAAACTTCTTCTGCTGCGTCAAATTTTACTACACGCAAACGAGTGCATACAGGGGAAAAACCCTATCAGCGTGATATATGTGAGAGAACCTTTTGTGAGTTAGCATAATTGATTAGACATAAGCAAGTGCATACAGGTGATAAACCCTTCCAGTATGATATATGTAAGAAAACTGTTGCTCGATCGGAAAGTTTTATCAGACATAAACGAGTGCATACAGGTGAAAAACCCTTTGAATTTAACATTTGTAAGAAAACTTTTGCTGATTCATAAAATTTGACTACACATAAATAAGTGCATACAAAAGAAAAACATTTTCAGTGTGATATTTGTAAGAGAAGCTTTGCTGAGGGTGGATGTTTGATCAGGCATAACAAGTGCACACAAGTGAAAAATGCTTTTAGTTAATATATATGAGAAAAGGTTTTCTGAATCAGGCTCTTTGAATAAGCACAAAAGAATTCTTAGAAGTAAAAAATCTTCAAATATTATAGATTACATATTGGTTTTTTTTATATACTTTAGAATTTTTATATGGCAATTTGGATCGACCACAAGATTTTTTATTACAATCTTCATAAATATTTTAAAATTTATACGAATTTGTTTTTTTGGGGTGGGGGGGCAACCAATAACTGGATTACTGTTAAAAATTCAGTTATATTGGGTCTTGGACTGGTGAAATATATTGTCCGATCTGTGAAATTATGGTCTTATTATGTCTAGGGAGGGATCAAAAAGTTTGTGGTAACCAACTGTAAGAAAAGAGCGACCAGTCTCAATAGAAACAAAAACTGTAAAAACCAGAATTTCTACATCAAAAGAATCAGATTCTTATGCTGATTTCAAATATATTAATTTCATTAAGTTTAGTCTTAGCCATCAAAAGTTATGTGTCTGAGAAAATGTTCCTTATATTTGAAAAAAGTGGAAAACAACCCTTAAAAATCATAGAAGTTTAATGAACATTATACAATCAGATTCAGTCTGTCAGTGATTCCTACTATAGAAGTTGCAAGCTTCTATCTGCGAAAATGTGGAGTTTTGTCTTTTTGCCAGAAGGAAGATGAAGGATGCGTGTTTGTTTATTATTTTTTTTGGGGGGGGGGGATCGTATTGATCCAGTAGTCCTAGAATATCGTGAGAGGGCTCATCCGAACGAAAATTTACCACTTGTACACACTTTTGGTGCTTTTATAAATGCTTTTTATCACTTATAAAACTCTTTCTGATGCTTTAAGACACTTACAAACGATTTTGGTGCTTTTATAAATGCTTTGTATCACCTATAAAACTCTTAATGATTCTGTTCACCAATTGTAGACGCTTTTGATGCTTTTATAAATGTTTTGTGTATCTCTTATAAAAGTCTTACTGATTCTTTATACCGCTTACACAGGCTTTTTGGGGGCTCTTATAAATGCTTTTTATCACTTATAAAACTTTTGATAGTGCTTCATCTATATTATAAAATCTTTTTGGGGGCTTTTATAAGTGCTTTGAATCCCCTATAAAACTTTTACTGTTGATATATCCCAGTTTGACGAACTTTTGATGCTTCAAAATATGCTTTGTATCACGTGTAAAGTTCGTACTAATGCGTTATACAACATGTACACGCTATCGGTGATCTTATAAATTATATGTATCACTTATAAAGCTTTTTCTGATTCCTTATAACACTTGCAAATGATTTTGGTGCTTTTAGAAAGGTTTTGTTCCAGTTATAAGAGTCTTACTGGTTCTTTATGCTACTTGTAGACGCTTTTGATGCTTTTATAAATGTTTGGTATATCTTATAGGACTCATACTGATGCTTTAAACCCCTTGTACACGCTTTTGGGGCTTTTTATAAATGCTTTGTATCACTTATAAAATTATTGCTGATGCTTTATACCACTTGTACACGCTTTTTTGGCTTTTATAAATGCTTTTTATCACCTATAAAACTCTCAATAATGCCTTATACCACTTGTACACGTTTTTGTGGCTTTTTTAAATGCTTTGTATCACTTGCAAAAATCTTACCGATGATTTAGACTATTTTTACATGCTCTTGGGTGTTTTTAAAAATGATCTTTATAAACTATAAGAATATTAATGATGAATTACACAACTTGTGCAAGCTTATGGCTCTTATAAATGCTTTTTATCACTTAAAAAATTGTTACTGGTGCTTTATACCACTTGTACACGCTTTTGGTGCTTTTATAAATGCTTTGTATCACTTATAAACTCTTACTGATGCTTTATACCACTTGTACACGCTTTTGGTGTTTCCATAAATGCTTTGTATCAGTTATAAAACTCCCACTGATGTTTTATACCACTTGTACACGCTTTTGGTGCTTTTATAATTGCTTTGTATCACTTATACAACTCTTACTGATGCTTTATACCAATTGTACACACTTTTGGTGCTTTTATAAATGCTTTGTATCACTTATAAAACTATTACTTATGCTTTAGACCACTTATACATGCTTTTGGCGGTTTTTAAAATGCTTTTTATCACCTATAAAACTCTTAATGATGCCTTATACCCCCTTTGCACGCTTTTGTGTCTCTTATAAATACTTCTTCACCTATCACCTATAAAACTCTTACTGATGCTCTAGAGCACTTTTACATGCTTTTGATGCTTTTATAAATGTTTTGTATCACTTATAAAACTCTTACTGATGCTTTATACCACTCGTACACGCTTTTGGTGCTTTAATAAATGCTCTGTATCACTTATAAAACTCTTTTTTGATGCTTTATACCACTTGCTGCGCTCACTGGTGCTTTTATAAATGCTTTGTATCATTTATAACACTCTTACTGATGCTTTATACCACTTGTACACGCTTTGTGTGCTTTTATAAATGCTTTTTGTCACTTATAAAAGTCTTACTGATTCTTTATGCCACTTGTAGACGCTTTTGGTGCTTTTATAAATGTTTTGTATCTTTTTCCACTAAAACTCTTACTGATGCTTCTATACCACCAATTGTAGCTTCGCTTTCAGCAGGCTGTCTCGGTACTTTTTATCACCTGAAACTCTTAATGATGCCTTATACCACTTGTGGACGACTTTTGGAACTTTTATAAATGCTTTGTGCTCACTTATAAAGCTATTACTGATCGCTTTATACCACTTGTACACGCTTATGGGGCTTTTATAAATGCTTTGTATCTCTTATAAAACTCTTGCTGTTCGATCTTTTACCTGTACACGCTTTTGGTGCTTTTATAAATGCTTTGTGTCACTTATAAAACTCTTACTGATGCTTTATACCACATGTAACACACTTTTGGTGCTTTTATAAATGCTTTGTATCTAACTTATAAAACTCTTGTTGACGATGCTTTATACCACTTGTACACGCTTTTTAGTGCTTTTCTATTAGTGTCTTCTGTATCACTTATAAAGTTCGTACTGATGCTTTATACCACTTGTACACACCCTCAGTGCTTTTATAAATGCTTTGTATCACTTATAAAAAGCTTTTACTGGTTCTTTATGCCACTTGTAGACACTTTTGATGTTTTTATAATTACTTTGTATATCTTAGATGACTCTTACAAAGATTTATTACCACTTGTGAACAATCTTAATGACTTTTTTAAGGCTTTGTATAGCCTAAGAAACAATTGCTGATGCCTTATCTAACACGTACATGCCTTTGGGGCTTTTCAAAATGAGCTTTACAAATTTTAACACTCTTATCGTTGCTTTCTACAACTTGTAAACGACTTTGATGCTTTTGAAAACACGGTATAAATACTGTAAAACTCGCTAACGTTGCACTTTCAAAATGTAAACACTATTGGTGTTGTCAGCAATGTTCTGTATCACCTAAAAGACTATTGCTTGTACTTCTTACCAATTGTACACGCTTTTGTTGCTTTTATAATTGCTTTGCATCACTTATACAACTCTTACTGATGCTTTATACTACTTGTACACGCTTTTGGTGCCTTTATAAAGGCTTTGTATCACTTAAAAAACTCTTAGAGTTTCCTTAAAATAGTTGTATATGCTGTTGGTGCTTTTATGAATGATCTGTTTTATCTATAATCTCTTACCGATACTTTATACCACAGTTACCGGCTTTTGTTGTTTTTATAAATGCTTTCTATCACTTATAAAACTCTTGCTGATGCTTTATATCAATCTTACGCGCTTTTAGGGCTTTTATAATTGCTTTAACTCATCTATAAACTCTTGACGATGGTTTTTACAACAGGTACACACTTTTGTTGTTTTTATAAATGCTTTGTGTTACTTATACGTCTCTTGCTGATGCCTTACACAAATTTTACGCGGTTCTAGTGCTTTTATAAATGCTTTATATTACTTATAAGACTCTTGCTGATACTTTATACAACTGGTAAAGCTTTTGATACTTATATTAATATTTTCTGTTACCTATAAAACTCTTACTGATGCTTTATACCAATTGTAAAAGCCTTTGGGCTTTTATAAATGCTTTGTGTCACTTATAAATCTACTACTGATGCTTTATATAAATCGTACACGCTTTCGGTACTTTTAAAATTGCTTCGTATCACTTAAAAAACTCGTACTGATGCTCTATACCACGTTTACACGCTTTTGTTGCTTTTATAACTGCTTTGTATCCCTGATACAACTCTTACTGATACTTTATACCACTTTTACATCCTATTAGGGCTTTTTTAAATGATCTGTCTCACCAATAAAAATATTAATTATGCTTTACACCACTTGTGCACGCTTTTGTGGCTTGTATAAATGCTTTTTATCACCTATAAAACTCTTACTGATGATTTACAGCACTTGTACATGCTTTCGGTACTTTTATAAATGCTTTTTATCACTTAAAAAACTCTTACTGATGCTTTATACCACTTGTACACGCTTTCGGTGCTTTTATAAATGCTTTGTATCACTTATAAAACTCTTACTGATGCTTTATACCACTTGTACACGCTTTCGCTGCTTTTATGATTGCTTTGTATCACTCAGAAAACTCTTACTGATTCCTTATACCATTTGTACACGGTTTATGGGCTTTTATTAAGGCTTTGTATCACTTCTAAAACTAAGAACAATTCCTTAGACAACTTATAAGCTCTTTTGGGGCTTTTTTTAATTATTTTTATCATCGGTACAAATCTTAATGGTGACCTGTACATTTTTTTCACGCCTGTGGTACATTTAAAAATACTTTGTATTACCTAAAAAATTCTTACTAATTCTTTATACCACTTGTACACGCTTTTGTTGCTTTTATGATTGCTTTGTATCACTTATAAAACTCTTACTGATGCTTCATACCACTTGTAAAAGCTTTTGGTGCTTTTATAATTGCTTTTTATCACCTGTAAGATTCTTAAAGATGCTTTATACTACTTTTAAACGCTTTTGGGGGCTTTTATAAATGCTTTTTATCAACTCTAAAACTCTTAATGATGCTTTTTACTACTTGTACACGCTTTTCATGCTTTTATAAATGCTTTGTATCACTTATAAAGTTCGTACTGATGCTTTATACCACTTGTACATGCTTTCGGTGCTTTTATAAATGCTTTGTATCACTTATAAAACTCTTTCTGATGCTTTATAACACTTACAAATGCTTTTGGTGCTTTTATAAATGCTTTGTATCACCTATAAAGCTCTTACTGATGCTTTATACCACTTGTACACGCTTTTGGTGCTTTTATAAATGCTTTTTGTCACTTATAAGACTCTAACTGATTCTTTATACCACTTTTACACACTTTTGGTGCTTTTATAAATGCTTTATATCACTTATAACACTCTTCCCGATGCTTTATACAGCTTGAACATCCTTTTGGTGCTTTTATAAATGCTTTTTACAACTTATAAGACTCTTACTGATGCTTTATACCACTTTTACACGCTTTCGGAGCTTTTATAAATGCTTTGTATCACATCTAAAACTCTTACTGATGCTTTATATCACTTATAAACGCTTTTCGGGGCTTTTAAAAATGCTTTTTATCACCTATACAACTTTTAATGATGCATTATACCACTTATAAACGCTTTTGGGTGCTTTTATAAATGGTTTGTATCACCTATAAAACTCTTACTGATGCTTTATACCAGTTGTAAACACCTTTTATGCTTCTATAAATGCTTTTTATTACATATACATTTTGTACTAATGCTTTATAACACATGGACACGCTTTTGGTGCTCTTATAAATTTTTTGTGTCAATTAAAAAGTGATTTCTTATGCCTTATAAACCTTTCAAGCGCTTTTGGGGCTTTTATAAATGCTTTGTATTACTTATAAAAACTATTATTGATGCTTTATACCACTTGTACACGCTTATGGGGCTTCTATAAATGCTTTGTATCACTTATAAAACTCTTACTAATGCTTTATACCACTTGTACACGCTTTTGGTGCTTTTATAAATGCTTTGTATCACTTATAAAACTCTTACTGATGCTTTATACCACATTTACAGACTTTTGGTATTATTATAAATGCTTTGTATCACCTATAAAACTCTTTCTGATGCTTTATACCAATTTTACAAACACTTTTGGTGCTTTTATAAATGCTTTATATCACTTATAAAACTCTTACTGATGCTTTATACAAAATGTAAACGCTTTTGGTGCTTTTATAATTGTTTTGTATCACCTATACAACACTTACTGTTTCTTTATACCACAGGTACAGGTTTTTGTTGTTTTTATAAATGCTTTCCGTCACTTATAAGTCTACTGCTGATTCCTTATAGCAATCTAACGAATTTTTGGTGCTATTAAAATCGATTCGTATCCCTTAAACCACTCGTACAGCTGATCTATAACACTGGTACACGCCTTTTATGCTGTTGAAAATGCTTTCTATCCATGATACATCTCTTACAGATGACTTATAACGTTTTTAAACGCTTTTTTGTACAAAGGGTGTATACACTTGTACATACTATATACACTTGTATACACTTGTATACACTTTATACACTTGTACACAACCACTTTTATACCCTTTTAGGGCTGTTATAAATTATTTTTATACCCTATAAAACTCTTACTTATGCTTTATACCACTTGTACACACATTTCGGGCTTTTATAAATGCTTTGTATCACTTATAAAACTATTACCGATGATTTATAACACTTATATGATGCTTTATAAATACTTTGTATCACATATAAAACTATTACCGATGCTTTATACCACTTTGTACATACTTGTACATACTCTTACTTATGCTTTATATCGTTTGTACACACTTTTGTTTCTTTTTTAAATGCTTTGTGTAACTTGCAAAACTCTTACCGATGATTTAGATTACTTATAAACGTTTTTGGGGGTTTTTTTAAATTATCTGTATAAAATATACGAATATTAATGAGGAATTGCATAAACAGTGCAAGCTGTTTTGGCACTGTTAATTGATTTTTATCCCTTGTAAAATTATTACTGATGCTCTAGAGTACTTTTACATGCATTCGATACTTTTATAAATGCTTTGTATCACTAAAAAAACTCTTATTGATGCTTTATACCATTTGTACACGCTTTTGGTGCTTTTATAAATGCTTTGTATCACCTATAAAACTCTTAATGATGCCTTATACCACTTGTACAAGCTTTTTTGGCTTTTATAAATGCTTTATATCACCTGTAAAACTCTTACTGATGATTTACAGCACTTGTAAATGCTTTCAGTGCTTTTATAAATGATTTGTATCAATTAAAAAACTCTTATTGATGTTTTATACCATTTGTTCACGCTTTCGTTGCTTTTGTAAAAGCTTTCTATCAGCTATGAATAAATTAACGATTGTGTTGTCTGATGGGACACACTTTTGTTGCTCTTATTAATGCTTTCTATCACCTATAAAATTCTTACTGATGCTTTAAACCACTTGTACGCGCTTTTAATGCTTTTATAAATGCTTTGTATCACTTATAAGACTCTTACTCATGCTTTATGCCTATCATTTATAAAACTCTTACTTATTCCTTATACCACTTGTACACGCTTTTGGGGCTTTAATAAATGCTTTGTATCACTTATAAAAACTATTACTGACGCTTTATACAACTTGTACACCCTTATGAGGCTTTTATAAATGCTTTGTATCACTTGTAAAACTCTTATTAATGCTTTATACCACTTGTACACGCTTTTTGTGCTTTTATAAATGCTTTGTATCACTTAAAAAACTCTTACTGGTGCTTTATACCACTTTTACACGCTTTTGGTATTTTTATAAATGCTTTTTATCCCCTGTAAAATTCTTACTGATGATCTAGAGTACTTTTAAACGCATTTGGTACTTTTATAAATGCTTTTTATCTATTATAAAACTCTTACTGATGCTTTATACCATTTGTTAACTCTATTGTCGTTTTGATAAATGCTTTGTATTAGTTGTGAAACTATTAATTGTGCTGTTGTCTACTTGTAAACGCTTTTGTTGCTTTTATAAATGCTTTCTATCAATTATAAATTTCTTACTAATGCTTTATCCCAATTGTAAACGCTTTTGGTGCTTTTATAAATGCTTTGTATCACTTATAAAACTCTTATGGATACTTTAAACCACTTGTACACGCTTTTGGTGTTTTTATAAATACTTTTTATCGCTGATAAGACTCTTTCTGATGCTTTATTCCACTTGTCAAAACTTTTGGGGCTTTTATAAATGCTTTGCATCACTTAAAAAACTCTTGCTTATTCTTTATACCACTTTTAAAGCTTTTGATGATTTTATAATGGCTTAGTATCACTTATAGAACTCATGCTGATGCTTTTTACCACTTGTAAATGCTTTTGGTGCTTTTATAAATGCTTTGCATCACTCAAAAAACTCTTACTGGTTCTTTATACCACTTGTACATGCTTTTGGTGCTTTTATAAATGCTCAGTATCACTTATAGAACTCTTTTTGATGCTTTTTACCACTTGTACACGGTTTTGGTGCTTTTATAAATACTTTGTATCACTTATAACACTCTTACTGATGCTTTATACCCATTGTACATGATTTTTGTGCTTTTATAAATGCTTTGTATCATCTATAAAATTCTTCCTGAAGCTTTATACCCCTTGTAAACGCTTCGTTTGCTTTTATAAATGCTTTGTACTACTTATAAAACTCTTACTGATGCTTTATACCACTGGTATAAGCTTTTGGTGTTTTATAATTGCTTTGTATTAATTATAAAACTCTTACTGATGCTTTATACAGCTTTTAAACGCTTTTGGAGGTTTTAGAAATGCTTTGTATCACCTGTAAACCCCTTACTAATGGTTTATAACGCTTGATTACGCTTTTGGTGCTTTTATGAATTTTTTTTATCAATTTTAAAACTCTTACAGATGTTTTATACCACTTGTACCCGCTATTGGGGGCTTTTATAAATGCTTTTTATCACCTATAAAACTCTTAATGATCCTTTATACTACTTGTAAACGCTTTTCATGCTTTTATAAATGCTTTGTATCACTTATAAAGTTCGTACTGATGCTTTATTCCACTTGTACATGCTTTTATAAATGCTTTGTATCACTTATAAAACTCGTTCTGATGCTTTATAACACTTACAAATGCTTTTGGTGCTTTAATAAAGGTTTTGTTTCACTTATAAAAGTCTTACTGATTCTTTATGCCAATTGTAGACACTTTTGATGCTTTTATAAATGTTTTGTAGATCTTATAAAGCTCTTACTGATGCTTTATACCACTTGTACACGCTTTTGGTGCTTTTATAAATGCTTTATATTACTTATAAGACTCTAACTGATTCTTTATACCACTTGTACACGCTTTTGGTGCTTTTATAAATGCTTTGTATCACCTGTAAACTCTTACTGGTGCTTTATACAACTGGTGGACGCTTTTGGTGCTTTTATAAATGTTTTGTGTTACTTATAGATCTCTTAATGATTCCTTATATCACTATAACATAGTTTTGAGGCTTTTATAAATGCTTTATATCACTTATAAAACTATTATTAACGCATTATATCACTTATAAACGCTTTTGGGGGCTTTTAAAAATGCTTTTTGTCACCTATAAAACTCTTACTGATGCTTTATACCACTTGTACACACTTTTCGTGCTTTTATAAATGCTTTGTATCACTTATAAAGTTCTTGCTGATGCTTTAAATGACATGTACATGCTTTCGGTGCTTTTATAAATGCCTTGTATCACTTATAAAACTATTTCTGATTCTTTATAACACTTACAAACGCTTTTGGTGCTTTTATAAATGCTTTGTATCACTTATAAAAGTCTTACTGATTCTTTATACCACTTGTAGACATTTTTGGTGCTTTTATAAATGTTTTGTATCACCTATAAAACACTTACTGATGCTTTATACCGCTGGTAAACGCTTTTGATGCTTTTATAAATGCTTTTTTATCACTTATAAAACTCTTAATGATGCTTTATACCACTTGTACACCCTTTTGGTGCTTTCATAAATGCTTTGTATTACTTATAAAGTTCGTACTGATGCTTTAAAAAACTTGTAGGCAATTTTGGCGATCTTATAAATGCTATGTATCACTCATAAAGCTCGTTCTGATGCTTTATGAAACTTACAAACAATTTTGGTGCTTTAAGAAAGTCTTTGTTTCACGTATAAAAGTCTTAATGATGCTGTATGCAAATTGTTCACGCTTTTGGTGCTTTTATAAATACTTTGTATATCTTATAGGACTCATTTTAATGCTTTATACCAATTGTGCACGCTTTTAGGGCTGTTTTAAATGCTTTTTATCACCTATGAAACTCTTAGTGATGCCTCATACCACTTGTACACGCTTTTGGGGCTTTTATAAATGCTTTGTATCATCTATAAACTCTTACTGATGCTTTATACCACAGGTACCGGCTTTTTTTGTTTTTATAAATGCTTTTTGTTAATTATAAAACTCTTGCCAATTCCTTATATTACTTTTACGTATTTTTGGTGCTTTTGTAAATGTTTTATATAACCTAAGACACACGTACTGAGGCCCTAAACAAATTTTACACGCTTTGGGGTTTTAATAATTGCTTTGTATCACTTTTAAAACTATTATCGATGCTTTATAAAACTTGTACTCGCTTATGAGGTTTTTATAAATGCTTTACATCCCTTATAAAACTCTTAATGGTGGCTTATACACCTTATAAACGTTTTTATCGCTTTCACAAATACCTTCTATACCCTACATATTTCTGACTTATGCTTTTTATTACTCTTAAACGCATTTGGGGCTTCTATAATCGCTTTTTACCCCCTATTCCACTAGTACAGAAGCTCTATGTCACTTGTACACGCTTTGTGTGCTTTTATAAATGCTTTGTATTACTTATAAAACTCTTACTGATGCTTTATACAGCTTGTAAACGCTTTTGGTGCTTTTATAAATGCTTTGTATAACTTATAAAACTCTTACTGATGCCTTATACAGCTTGTAAACGCTTTTTGTGCTTTTATAAATGCTCTCTATCACTTATAGAACTCTTACTGATTCTTTATACCACTATTACATGGTTTTGAGGCTTCTATAAATGCTCTCTACCCTCTTACTAATGCTTTATACCACTTATAAGTGCTTCTGGGGGCTCTTATAAATGATGTTTAATGACCTATAAAAATCTTAATTATGCCCTGTATCACTTGTATACGCTTTTGGGGGCTTTTATAAATACTTTGTATCACTTATAAAACCCTTAATGATGCTTTATACCACTTGTACACGCTTTTGGTGCTTTTATAAATGCTTTGTACCACTTATAAAGTTTGTACTGATGCTTTATACCACTTGTACATACTTTCGGTTCTTTTATAAATGCTTTGTATCACCTATAAAACTCTTTCTGATGCTTTATAACACTTACAAACGCTTTTGGTGCTTTTAGAAATGCTTTGTTTCACTTATAAAACTCTTACTGATTCTTTATACCACTTGTACACGCTTTTGATGCTTTAATAAATGTTTTGTATCGCTTCTATGACTCATAGTGCTGCTTTATGCCACTTATACACGCTTTTGGTGCTGTTATAAATGCTTCGCATCACTCAAAAAACTCCTACTTATTCTTTATACAATTTTAAACGCTTTTAATGCTTTTATAAATGCTCTTTATCAATTATAGTACTCATGCTGATGCTTTATACCACTCGTACACGCTTTTGGTGCTATTATAAATTGTCTGTATCACCTACAACACTCTTCCTGATTCTTTATACGCCTTGTGCTCACTTTTGGTGTTTTCATAAATGCTTTGTATCGCAGATAACAATCTTACTGAATCTCTTTTTAACTTGTACACGATTTTGTTGCTTTTATAAATGATTTTTATTACTTATAACACTCTTCCTGATGCTTTATACCACTTGTACACGCTTTTGGTGCTTTTATAATTTATTTGTATCACTTGTAAAACTCTTACTGATGCTTTATACCACTGGTACACGCTTTTGGTGCTTTTATAAAGGCTTTGTATTACTTAAAAACTCTTCCTGCTGCCTTATACCACTGGAACATGCTTTTGGTGCCTTTATAAAGGATTTGTGTTACTTATAACACTTTTCCTGATGCTTTATACCACTTGTACAAGGTTTTGGTGTTTTTATAATTGCTTTGTATAACATATAAAACTCTTACTGATGCTTTATACCACTTTTACACGCTTTTAGGTCTGTTATAAATGCTTTTTATTACCTAAGAAACTCTTACTGATGCTTTATACCACTTGTAAACGCTTTTGGGGGCTTTTATAAATGCTTTTTATAACCTATAAAACTCTTAGAGATGTTTTATACCAATTGTGCACGATTTTAAGGCCGTTATTAATGTTTTTTATAACATCATAAACACTCACTGATTCCTTATACCAATCTTACATGCTTTGGGGCTTTTATAAATGATTTGTATAACTTTTAAAACTATTATCGATGCTTTATAACGCTTGTACTCGCTTCTGGGGTTTTTATAAATGCTTTGTATAACTTACAAAACTCTTACTGATGCTTTATACCACTTATACACACTTTTGGTGCTTTTATAAAGGCTTTGTATCACTTATAACACTCTTACTGATGCTTTATACCACTTGTACATGCTTTTGATGTTGTCATAAATGCTTTCTATCACTTTTAAAACTCTTACTGATGTTTTATACCACTTGTAAACGCCTTTGGTGCTTTTATAATTGCTTTGTCTCCCTTATACAACTCTTACTGATGCTTTAAACCACTTTTGCACGCTTTTGGTGCTTTTATAAATGCTTTCTATCACTTATAAAACTCTTACTGATGCTTTATACCACTTGTAAACGCCTTTGGTGCTTTTATAATTGCTTTGTCTCCCTTATACAACTCTTACTGATGCTTTATACCACTTGTACATACTTTTGGTGCTTTTATAAATGCTTTGTATCACTTAAAACCCTCTTAGTGATGCTTTATACCAGTTGTATACGCTTTTGTTTTTTTTTATAAATGCTTTTTATCACTTATAAAACTCTTACTGATTCTTTATATTAATCGTATACGCTTTTGGTGTTTTTATAAATGCTTTCTGTCACTTATAAAACTCTTACCGATGCTTTATATCACTTGTACATGCTTTTGTCGGCTTTTATAAATGCTTTTTATCACCTATAAGACTCTTAATGATGCCTTATACCCCTTGTACACGCTTTTGTGGCTTTTATAAATACTTCTTATCACCTATAAAACTCTTACTGATGCTCTAGAGCACTTTTACATGCTTTTGACTTGACTTGACTTGACTTAAGGCTCCTGCCGAGGGTTTGGCGTAGAAAACGATGAGATCAGGTACCTTTAGGTGGACCTATCGCTTGCCAGGCTCGCAGCTTCTTCCACCGGGATGTGGGCTTGGGCGAGGAATTCATCAAACTCTTACTGAAGCTTTATACCACTTGTAAACGCTTTTTAGGCATTAAAAATTACTTATTATCACTTATACTACTCTTACTAATGCTTTATCCCAAGTTTACACACTTTTGGTGCTTTTGTAAATGATTTATTTAACCTATAAATCTCTTTCTGGTACTTTATTAGAGTTTTATGCACTGTTGATGCTTTTATAAATGCTTTGTATCGCTGATAAGACTCTTACTGATGCTTTTTGCCACTTGTACACGCTTTTGGTGCTTTTATAAATGCTTTGCATCACTCAAAAAACTCTTACTTATTCTGTATACCACTTGTACACGCTGTTGGTGCTTTTATAAATGCTCTGTATCACTTATAGAACTCTTGCTGATGCTTTTTACCACTTGTACACGCTTTTGGTGCTTTTAGAAATGCTTTGTATCACTCAGAAAAATCTTTCTTATGCTTTATAACACTTGTACACACTTTTGGGGCTTTTATAAATGATCTGTATTACTTATAAAACTCTTACTGATGCATTATACCACTTGCACACGCACTTGGGTGATTTTATAAATACTTCGTATCACCTTCAAAACTCTTAATGATGCTTTATACCATTTGTAAACGCTTTTGATGCTTTAAAAAATGCTTTTTATCCCTTGTAAAGTTCTTACTGATGCTTTAAACCAAATGTAGGCGCTTTTGGTGATCTTATAAATGATATGTATCACTTATAAAGCGAGTACTGATGCTTTATGCACCTTACAAACGATTTTGGTGCTTTTATAAATGTTTTGTTCCACTTATAAAAGTCTTACTGATTCTTTATACCACTTGTTGACGCTTTTGGTGCTTTTATAAATATTTTGTTACTCTTATATTACTCTTACTGATGATTTATACCAATTGTACACACTTTTAGGGCTGTTTTAAATGCTTTTTATCACCTACGAAACTCTTAATGATGCCTTATACCACATATACTCGCTTTTGGGGCTTTTATAAATGCTCTGTATCACTTATAAAACTATTACTGATTCTTTATACCACTTGTACGCGCTTTTGAGGTTTTTGATAATACTTTGTATCACTTGTAAGACTCGTTCTGGTGCTTTATACCACTTTTTTACGCTTTTGGTGCTTTTAAAAATGCTTTGTGTCATTTATGAGACTATTACTGATGCTTTATACCACTTGTACAGGTTTTGGGTTCTTTTGTGATTGCACTTTGTCACCTATAAAACTCGTGATCATACCTTATACAACATGTGGAGCTTTTTGTGTTTTAATAAATGCTTTCGATAACATCTAAATCTCTTATTGATGCTTTATATCACTTGAAAACGCTTTTGGTGCTTTTATAAATGCTTTGTATCACTTATAAAACTCTTACTGATGCTTTATACCACATGTACACGCTTTTGGTGCTTTTATAATTGCTTTGTATCACTTATACAACTCTTACTGATGCTTCATACCACTTGTACACGCTTTTGGTCCTTTATAAATGCTTTGTATCACTTATAAAACTCTTCTTGGTGCTTTATACCACTTGTAAACGCTGTGTGTGCTTGTATAAATGCTTTGTATCACTTATAAAACTATTACTGATTCTTTATACAGCTTGTACGCGATTATGGTCCTTTTGTTAATGCTTTGTATCACCTATACAACTCTTACTGATGTTTTATACCACCTATAGACGCTTTTGGTGCTTTTATACATGCTTTGTATCACTTCTACACCCCTTACTGATACTTTATAACAGTTTTACACGCTTTTTGGGCTTTTATAAATGCTTTGCATCACATATAAAACTCTTAATGATGCTTTATACCACTTATAAACGCTTTTGGGTGCTTTTATAAATGCTTTTTATCACCTATAAAACCCTTACTGCTGCTTTATACCACATTTACACACTTTTGGTGTTTTTATAATAACTTTGTATCACTTAAAAAGCTCTTAATGATGGTTCATACCGCTTTTACACACTTTTGGTGCCTTTGAAATTGATTTGTATCATTTATACAAGTATTACTGATTACTTATACCACGTGTACACGCTTTGGATGCTTTTATGATTGTTTGGTTTCAATTATAGGACTCTTACTGATGCTTAATACCACTTGTACACGCTTTTGGTGCTGTTATAAATGCTTTGTATCACTCAAAAAACTCTTACTGATTACTTATACCACTTGTACACGCTTTTAGTGCTTTTATAAAGGCTCTGTATCACTTATAGAACTCTTACTGATGCTTTATACCACTCGTACACGCTTTTGGTGCTTAAATAAATGGTCCGTATCACTTAAAAAACTCTTACTGATGCTTTATACGACTTGTACTTGCTTTTGGTGCTTTTATAAATGCTTTGTATCACTTATAACACTCTTCCTGATGCTTTATACCACTTGTACACGCTTTTGGTGCTTTTATGATTTATTTGTATCACTTATAAACTCTTCCTGATGCTTTATACCCCTTGTACACGCTTTGTGTGCTTTTATAAATGCTTTGTATTACTTATAAAACTCTTACTGATGCTTTATACCACTTGTACAAGCTTTTGGTGTTTTTATAATAGCTTTGTATAAATTATAAAACTCTTACTGATGCTTTATACCACTTTTACAAGCTTTTGGTTGTTTTATAAATGCTTTGTATTACTTTAGAAACTCTTACTGATGCTTTATACCACTTGTAAAGGCATTTGGGGGCTTTAATAAATGATTTTTATAACCTATAAAACTCTTAGTGATGTTTTATACCACTTGTGCACGCTTTTAGGGCCGTTATTAATTCTTTTTATAACCTATGAAACACTTAATGATGCCTTATACCACTCGTACACGCTTTGGGGTTTTATAAATGCTTTGTATCACTTATAAAAATATTATCGACGCTTTATGAAACTTGTACTCGCTTATGAGGTTTTAGTTAATACTTTATATAACTTATAAGATTCGTTCTAGTGCTTAATTACCCTCGAAACTAGTATTTGGTCTTACATAGTTGCTCTTTATAACTGATGAGACACTTAATGATGCTTTATACCACTTGTACACGCTTTTGATGTTCTCATAAATGCTTTCTATCACTTATAAAACTCTTACTGATGCTTTATACCACTTGTAAACGCCTTTGGTGCTTTTATAATTGCTTTGTCTCACTTATAACTCTTACTGATGCTTTATACCACTTGTGCATGCTTTTGGTGCTTTTATAAATGCTTTCTATCACTTTTAAAACTCTTCCTGATGTTTTATACCACTTGTAAACGCCTTTGGTGCTTTTATAATTGCTTTGTATCACTTATACAACTCTTACAGATGCTTTATACCACTTGTACACACTTTTGGTGCTTTTATAAATGCTTTGTATCACTTATAAAACTCTTACAGATGCCTTACACCAGTTGTACACGCTTTTGGTGCTTTTATAAATGCTTTGTAACACTTATAAAAGTCTTACCGATGCTTTAGACCACTTGTACATGCTTTTGGGGGCTTTTATAAATGCTTTTTATCACCTATAAGACTCTTAATGATGCCTTATACCACCTGTACACGCTTTTGTGGCTTTTATAAATGCTTTATATCACCTATAAAACTCTTAATGATGATCTAGAGCACTTGTACATGCTTTAGGTACTTTTATAAATGCTTTTTAATTACTTAAAAACTTTTACAGATGCTATATACCAATTGTTCAAGCTTTTGTTGCTTTTATAAATGCTTTGTATCACTTATAAAACTATTACCGATGCTTTAAACCACTTTTACATACTTTTGTGGCTTTTATAAATACTTTCTATCACTTATAATACTCTCACTGGTGCCTTATACAACTTATACACGCTTTTGGTGCTTTTATATTTTCTTTTTCTCACTTATACAACTCTTTCTGGTTCTTTAAAACAGTTTTGCACGCTTTTGATGCCTTTATAAATGCTTTGTATGCCTTATAAGACTTTTACTGATGCTTTTTGCCACTTGTACACGCTTTTGGTGCTTTTATAAATGCTTTGCATCACTAAAAAAACTCTTACTTATTCTTTATACCACTTGTACACGCTTTTGGTGCTTTTATAAATGCTTTGTATCACTTATAAAACTCTTGTTGATGCTTTATACCACTTGTACACGCTTTTGGTGCTTTTATAAATGCTTTGTATCACTTAAAAAACTCTTGCTGATGCTTTATACCACTTTTACACGCTTTCGAGGCTTTTATAAATGCTTTGTACCACATCTAAAACTCTTACTGATGCTTTATACTACTTGTAAGCGCTTTTCGGGGCTTTTATAAATGATTTTTAATGACCTTCAAAACTTTTACTGATGCTTTATGCCAATTGTAAACGCTTTTGGTGCTTTTATAAATGCATTTTGTCACTTATACGACTCGTGATGATACCTTATACAACTTGTGGACGCTTTTTGTGTTTTAATAAACGCTTTCGATCACATCAAAGTCTATTATTGGTGCTTTATATAGCTCGAAAATGCTATTGGTGCTTGTAAAATCGATATTTATCCCCTTATCGTGTAGTACCGCTTATCTAAAACACTGGTACATGCCGATGGTGCTTTTGAAAATGTTTTCTATCGATTATACAGCTCTTACTGATGACTAATACCGTTTGTAAACCCTTTTGGGGCTTTTATAAATGCTTTGTGTCACTTAAAAAACTCTTACTGATTCTGTATACCACTTGTACACGCTTTGTGTGCTTTTATAAATGCTTTGTATTACTTATAAAACTCTTACTGATGCTTTATACAGCCTGTACACGCTTTTGGTGCTTTTATAAATTCTTTGTATAACTTATAAAACTCTGACTGATGATTTATACAGCTTATTCACGCTTTTGGGGTTTTTATAAATGATTTTTGTCACTTATAAGACTCTTACTTATTCTTTATACCACCTGTACACGCTTTTGGGGGCTTTTATAAATGCTCTGTATCGCATATAAAACTCTTAATGATGCATTATATCACTTATACGCGCTTTTGGGGGCTTTTAAGAATGCTTTGTGTTACCTATACGACTCGTACTTATACCTTATACCACTTGTACACGCTTTTTGTGTTTACATAAATATTTTCGCTTACTTCTAAAATTATTATTGGTGCTTTACCTCAATCGAAAAAACTTTTAGTTTTCATGTAAACGCTTTTTATCCATTATAAATGTCTTAACGCTGATTTAAAAAAATTGGACATGCTTTTGGTGCTTTTATAAATATTTTGTATCAATTATAAAACTCGTACTGATGCTTTATACCGCTTTTACACACTTTTGGTGCCTTTGTAATTGCTTTGTATCACTTATACAACTCTTACTGATTCCTTATACCACTTGTACACGCTTTTGATGCTTTTATAAATGTTTTGTTTCACTTATAGAACTCTTACTGATGCTTTATGCCACTTGTCCACGCTTTTGGTGCTTTTATAAATGCTTTGTATCACTCAAAGAACTCTTACTGATTACTTATACCACTTTTAACGCTTTTGGTGCTTTTATTAATGCTTTGTATCACCTATAACACTCTTACTGATGCTTTATACCACTTGTACACTCTTTTGGTGCTTATATAAATGGTCTGTATCACTTATAACACTCTTCCTGATGCTTTATACCACTTGTACACGCTTTTGGTGCTTTTATGATTTCTTTATACCACTTATAAACGCTTTTGGGGGCTTTTATAAATGCTTTTTACCACCTTCAAAACTCTTACTGGTGCTTTATACCACTTGTACACGCTTTTGGGGGCTTTTATAAATGCTTTTTATCACTTATAAAACTCTTACTGTTGCTTTATACCAGTTGGACGCACTTTTGATGCTTTAAAAAATGATTTTTATGCCTTGTAAATTTCTTACTGATGCGTTATAAAAAATGTAGACGCTTTTTGTGCTCTTATAAATGATATGTATCACTCATAAAACATTTTCTGATGCCTTATGAAACTTACAAACAATTTTGGTGCTTTTAGATATGCTTTTTATCACTTATAAGACTCTTAATGATGCTGTATGCTCCTTGTTCACTCGTTTGATGATTTTATAAATAATATGTATATATTATATGTATCTTAATTTTTACTATTACCACGTTCTAAAGCTCTTGGTGCTTTTATAAAGGCTTTGTATCTCCTACTAAACTATAGCTGATGCCTTATACCACTTGTTAACGCTTTTGGTGCTTTTCTAAATGCTTTGTATCACTTATAAAACTCTTATTGATTCTTTATGCCACTTGTACACGCTTATGGCGCTTTTGTTAATACTTTGTATCACTTATAAAACTCTTACTGATGCTTCATAACAATTTTACACGCTTTTGGTGTTTTTATAAATGCTTTGTATCACTTAAAAAACTCTTACTGGTGCTTTATACCACTTGCAGACGCTTTTGGTGCTTTTATAAATGCTTTGTATTACTTAAAAAACTCTTACTGATGCTTCATACCAATTGTACACGCTTTTGGTGCTTTTAAAATCGCTTTCTATCCATTATACAACTCTTACCGCTGCTTTATACCACTTGTAAATGCTTTTGGTGCTTTTGAAATTGCTTTCTATCAATTATAAAACTCTTACTTATTCTTTATAACATTTGTACACGCTTTGGTGCTTTTATAAATGCTTTGTGTCACTTAAAAACTCTTACTGATTCTCTATACCACTTGTACACGCTTTTGGTGCTTTTATAAATGCTTTGTATCACTTATAAAACTCTTTTTGATGCTTTATACCAATTGTACGGGTCGGTCGAAAATAGGATCAGCCGCGTTGTGGCATGTTTGAAATAGGTTTGATGTGGCAGGGCCGCATAGAAACAAAAATGAATTCTTGTCGAAAAGGGGCATGTTTAACAGCTGACGTCACAAGACTTGTTTTGTTTCTTAAGCTAATACGAAGGTGATGACATGCCAATTCTAAACCAAAAATGACTCTATGGAAATGCGGCACGTTTAGGCACTACGTAAAAAACTGGTTTCTGTCACAAAACTTGAATGTCTCTTGTTTTGGCTTTTGCCAAGGATACAAAGACATATCCATCGTATATATGGGTCTGCTAATTACGAGTTATGGAGTTTTTACTTTGAATAGAAGATGGCATATGAGACGCGAATCTCAAATTTTTAAGTGCTATTTTGAAGTCTAATTTTGGATGTGTCAAACGTTCACAGATCTAGATAAATATTTGCAGGTACTGCAGATTATCACTTATACAGGTTTTAATGTGTCCTTCGCAGTGAAAATCAGTGACCGGTAGCACTAATTTATGAAAAAGTTTGGCGGGGGGTATTTTCCACTGTTTGTGTTGTTCCAATAAAATACCAAAACAGGTTGTTTCAATAAGAATTCTTGCAAACGGTATTTTTATTAATCTAGAGGGCTGGTTAAAAAGTAGTTCTTAATTAAAAATTTGAATAAACTTGCCCTGAAAATCAGTAATGCTTAGCAAACTTTCACATGTCAAACACTATTAACTGGGAAATTTGATTCAGAAGGCCCTTTTTAAGACTTAGCAAAAAAGGTTTAACTTTAGTGTAAAGAGCAGGGTATTGAGGAGGAGGCACCGCACAAATATATTAATTTCTGTTTTTTTCTTAAGTTTTAGTGCTGCCCCTTGCTTTCAGTTGAAAAATAGTTTTTCTTAAAATTTAATTTCTGATCTTTTTTCGAATAATAGCGAGACACACACCTCCCCATTCATGGCAATTTTCCCAAGGAAAACTCCCCCAAGGAGAGTTCCGACACGCAAGATAGTACCCCCATGAATTTTACCTCGTAAAATTTCATGCTCACTGCAAATGCCCCTCCCCCCCCCCCCCAAAAAAAAAATCTTGTTCACTATTCTGGACGAAAAATTCTTCTGAACATAATCTAACTCGAAAAAATACTTGTTTTTAACGTTATTTATGATCGTTTTTTTAATTCATATCAAAAATCACCTCTATGTTGAAAATTTTTCAAATGTCCTTCCCCTTCAACAGGAAGTTTCTTGTGTGAAAAATTTTACAGCAGAGAATTATTACTGATGATAGTTCTTCATGGAGTACTTCTCATGAGTTAAATGAGAAAATTTTGCTTATGAATTCAGGCAAACTTCCCCCCGTGTAAAATTTTTGTTGAAGTCAACCACCCCCCCCCACGATTTTCTGGCGTCCTCTTTCCCTGTTTTTTTTTCACTCTTCCTTTAGAATAAACTTGTATATTTGGTCAATTATTGGCCCCTTTGTCAAATTGCCCTCCCCCCCCCCAAAGATTTTGCTCATTGGCGCTTTTTTCACATTGCCCCACCCCTCCCACCAATATTTTGCTATCGATCCGCCCCTGGACTAGAGCTCTCAATTGCTGATCTAATCAGCATCCTCCAGAGTATCAGTGATCACAAGGTGGAGTTGCAGATGACGAAGGGCAGTCCCCCTTCCATATGTAATAGATCCCTACTTATTTTGGGATTTAATGATACTCTAATTTCATTTCATGATAACAGCGTAGACATGAAATATTCCCATAATGCAGACCAAAAAGCAATCCAGATACATTTGTTAAAGTTTCTTTTGTCCCCTCCTCAAACAAAACATATCTCCCAAAAAATAAAAATTCTGGTTATGGCCCTGGTGATTATACATCGTTTTTTACTCCCGGAATGCCCTTGTCTCTCACTTAGAACTAATTCTGTATTTATCTGATGGTTCCATTAGAACTGTGATGTTTTGGCATTAAAATACACCATTTGAGATATCCCCCTCCCTCCCAAACTGCAGAATACTCACAGGATTCTATTGTAGAAGTTGAAGGGCCTTTTTAAGTATATAATTTGTCCACTGATTACAGATAGGATTTGTTATTGGAAAACTTTGAAGATATTTTGTGCAACCTGCAAATCCCAAATTTTAACTGTCAGCTGTCAAGTTCGTGCTTTCTTTTTCATAAGAAACAACGGTGCTTGTTTAGAATCTAGGTACACACGCGAGAAGTGGAGTGTCATTAATTCTAATGAAATAAAACAAAAAAATTGGAGGGCAACTTGGCCCCCTCCCACGATCATTTTTTTTCCGAAGTCACCCAATTAAAATTCTGAGATAGCCATTTTGTTCAACATAGTCGAAAATCTAATAAATATGTCTTTTAGGATGACTTAATCCCCCACAGTTCCCTGGGGAAGGGCTGAAATTTATGAACTTTGCCCTTTTTTTACATATTGTATTGGTTTTTTTTAAGTTTACAGACTTTTTCTTGATGTTTTTTTTTCTGGTGGGGGGGGGGCAGGAGGAGGGGTAACTATGCAGAATCTGTCCGTGGAAGATGTTTACGTGGGGGAAGGGATATTTCTGTGAAGGGGGTGCCAGATTTCCAAGCATTATTTAAAAACGATCAGAAATTAAATTAAAAAAACAAGTTTTTTCAACTGAAAGTAAGAAGCAACATAAGAACTTAAAACGAACAGAAATTATTACGTATATGAGTGGGATCACCCCCAAGTCAATACCTCGCTCTTTACGCTACGGTTTTTATAGTGCTTTCAAAAGAGCTATCTATTCTAATTAAACAGCCTTTTTGATTCAGCGATTTGTGATTTAAAAAAATTTTTAACTTTATCGTAAAGAGCGTGGTATTGACTAAGGGGAGAACCCCCTCATATACGTAATAACATATGCGTAATAAAACAAATCAATAAAAAAAACAAGCGATACGGCTCAATAGTAATCGAAACTTTTAAAAACTTTTTTTAATGCTAATTCTAAATATATAAATTTTATTAAGTTTAGTATTACTCATAAAAGACTACGAGCCTGAGAAAATTTGTCTGATTCTTGAGACAGGGGGGAAATATCCTCTACAAGTGAAATAACTTTAATTACAATCACGCCGTCAGATTCAGCTTATCAGAAAGCCCTATTACATAGGTTTCAAGCTCATATCTGCAAAAATCTGCAACTTTGTATTTTTTGCAAGAAGAAAGATCACGGATGCGTGTTTATTTTTTTTTTCAGGGGTAATTGTACCGACCCATTGGCCCTAGAAAATCAAGAGAGAGCACATTCGAACGAAAATTAAAAGTTATAGTGCCCTTTTAAGAGACCAAATATGCTGGACGGCAACTAGGCCCCCTCCCCCGCCCCTTTTTTCCTAATTTCGTCTGATCAAAATTTGAGATAGTCATTCTGTTCAGCATAGTTGAAAAACCCAAAAGATCTATCAAACAGTTCGTGGTAACGAACTGTAAGTAAGGAGCGACCCGGCTCAATGGTAACCGAAACTCTAAAAAACGGATTTTTGATACCAATAGATACATCAAAAGAATAAAATTTTTATTCTTTTTTTAAATTTTCTCTTGTCCCCTCCTCAAACAAAACATATCCCCCAAAAAATAAAAATTCTGGTTATGGCCCTGGTGATTATACATCGTTTTTTACTCCCGCAATGCCCTTGTCTCTCACTTAGAACTAATTCTGTATTTATCTGATGGTTCAATTAGAACTGTGATGTTTTGGCATTAAAATACACCATTTGAGATATCCCCCTCCCTCCCAAACTGTAGAATACTCACAGGATTCTATTGTAGAAGTTGAAGGGCCTTTTTAAGTTTATAATTTGTCCACTGCTTACAGATAGGATTTGTTATTGGAAAACTTTGAAGATATTTTGTGCAACCTGCAAATCCCAAATTTTAACTGTCAGCTGTCAAGTTCGTGCTTTCTTTTTCATAAGAAACAGCGGTACTTGTTTAGAATCTAGGTACACACGCGTGAAGTGGAGTGTCATTAATTCTAATGAAATAAAAAAAAAATTGGAGGGCAACTTGGCCCCCTCCCACGCTCATTTTTTTCCGAAGTCACCCAATTAAAATTCTGAGATAGCCATTTTGTTCAACATAGTCGAAAATTGGGCACAGTCCCTTTCATATACGGAATAATTTCTGTTCGTTTTAAGTTTTAACGTCGTTCCTTACTTTCAGTAAAAAAAAAACTTGTTTTTTTTATTTAATTTTAGTAAAGTGCAAAGTATGTTCTGGCCTTTGGAATGCATAGGAGTTTTGGCAGTGCCGTAATTTATTCAAAATCCTGGGAAGGGGGGGGGGGGGGGGGCGGGTGAGAAAGCTGGAGCCAAGTTATCCAAATTAAGTGAAAATGACAGTGAATATTTTTTTTTTGGGGGGGGGGGGGGGTGCAACGGAAACGGAAAAAAAAACAAAAATGTCAAATTGAGATGTACTCCCTTTTGATTTATGGGAAAACTTCTGGTGTACGCTGTTGCTATGAAAGTAAAGAGTAACATTAAACCCCAAAATGAGCAGAATTTTAGCTCGTTTTGACTCTGACTCGGTTATTTATTTTAATTTCTGTTCGTTTTGGGTTTCATTTATTTAATGAGGATGATTGGTAGTAGTTTTATGCTTGGCCGATCATTTGATTCTATTTCGCTCATTTTTAGTTTAACGGAGTTCATTTCTAGTTTTTTGATTTTGAATTAAAGTTATCAAGTATTTTGCAATATGTTGCATAGGTTGAATCAAAACGCTGGGTAATTGTAGACAGAGAAAAGCCAAGACAGATAGTCCAAGTAATCGATAGGCCTTCCTTTGAAAGATTATTTTGTTTAAAAAGTTTTTTTTATTTAATGTCACTAAAGAACGAACAAAAATCAATTATAAAGGTTATTTCCGCAAAAAAAATTTTTCAAAGAAAATTAAAGAGCTCCATTGATCCAACACTGGGTATAAATACAGCCAAAGAGTTTTTAAGTTTTTAATATATCTTTAATTTTACCTTGCTTGCTTAAAAATGTTTACCCCGGGTTACGTATTTTACCCCCCCCCCCCTCCTCCCAGCACTTACCAACCTAAAAAATACCCTCTACATAAGATATTTCTCCCCCCTCTATGGAAAATATTTCATTGGAAAATATACCCAATAAAATACCCCCCCCCCAGAAAATACCCCTAGTGGAAAATAAAACTTTCCAAATTTGATATTTTTATTATGGTTTTGTTTTTTAATTTTCCCTAGCGGAAAGCAATTTTGTTTCTTGTGTATTATAGGCCATTCACTCAAATTAACGCTTTGTAAAACTCGAAAACAAATTGGTTTCTTAGTTCATTTCTTTCAACTTAGCGTGAGACAAGACAAAGACAAGTGACAGAATAGATGAGAACTATATAAAATTTTGGCTATATATTTACAAAAAAGGGGATGGGTAAAGTATTTGGACAGTTTGAAGTCAGAAGACAATCCTTGCTTCATAATATGCAGAATAATTATACGTAACACATTTTTCAGGCAAACACGCTATACTTTATCCCTCCCCCGCTTAATGTGCAAATATATAGCCCAAATTTGTTTCTAAAGTAGCAGAGAAACTCAATAAGAAATCGGTTTGTTCTCGAGATTCACACATCGTTAACGTCGTGTACTATACGCCACTTACACAAGTTTACTATTCACATTTTACTCAGTTTTACAAGTTTAATAGTTTTAAGGAGCAAAAACTTTTATTAGTGGCGTATAATACACAAGTACCAAAATTTCTTCCCCACATGAAAAATAAAAAACAAAAGTCGTATAAAACTCCCAAATTTTGAAAGACTTATTTTTCCACAGAGTGGGGGGGGGGGGGTTCCGCTGGTTAATTACGGGGAGGGGGTGTTTTCTGTGGGGGGTATTTTCTGGGGGATATTTTTCACCGGAGGATGTTGGTATTTTCCAAGGGGGGTAAATTTAGCGGACAGCTTCGAATGTCCAGACGTATTTGTGCAAGTACCAAAATTTCTTCCCCCACGGAAAATAAAAAACAAAAGTCATATAAAATTCCCAAATTTTGAAAGACTTATTTTTCCACAGAGGGGGGGGGGTCTTTTTCCACGGGTTACTTACGGAAAGGGGGGGGGTTTCTGTGGGGGGTATTTTCTGGGGGCTATTTTTATCCGGGGGATGGGGGTATTTTCCAAGGGGGGTAAATTTAGCAGACAGCTTCGAATGTCCAGACGTATTTGTGGCATATTTTGCTAGCTCAATAGAAATGTGCCTTTAGGCTTAGAGAATTATTTCACCTGTCCCTAAATAAATAAATAAAAAAAACAAGTTTTTTTAACTGAGAATAAGGAACGACGTTAAAACTTAAAACGAACAGAAATTATTCCGTATATAAAAGGGGCTGTCCCCTCCTCAACGCCTCGCTCTTTGCGCTAAAGTTTTTTATTGTTTAAAACCCAGGTGTCGAAGAATAATTATGTTTTTGTCAATAGTCTCATACCGGGTTTGCTATCGAAGAGATTTCAAGCTTGATGGGGCCAGGTGGAGGCAGTTTCCTCCTCTCCCAGTAATGTGGAGAAGAAAATTATTATATACCCGATTCCCGTTGACTGCCCCCCCCCCTAATAAAATGCTGGAGATTTACCCCTGGGTTTCCCTCCTTCTTGATACGTTTTTCTTTACGCTAGGGCTTGACGGTTTTTAATTTTGTCCCAATTTTTTTAAGAATGACTCTTGAAACGCAAGGGCCGTTTAATTAGAAGGATAAGCTTTTTCATAAGCACTAAACAACTGTAGCGCAAAGAGCAAGGTCTTGAGGTGGGAGCAACCCCCTCATATATGGAATAATTCATACTCATATTAAAATTTGACTTTGATTCCTACTTTCATCTCAAAAATATTTTTTTCAATTTGAAAAATAACAAAACATTGGAGCCTTATGACTCTTTACTATAAAAAATTCTTTTGTTAAAGAAAAAAAATATAGCAAAAGTTTCCCTTTCTAAAAGTATTTTACAGGACGACTTCTGTTACCAAGATCTGTAAGACCTGTTTCAAAATTGAGCGAAAATTAGTGAAAGTCATTTGGGAATAAATGGGTATATCTGTTTCCGTGTGTTTTGGAACTTCTGGCATCGAATAGCTTATTGCCTCTAGGGTGTATCGTTTCAACCTTTTCTTTCACAGAAAAAGGCTGAGAAAATATTATAGATCTAGAACTAAAACGAGCAACATATTTTATAAGCAAGTCAAATTTTGTGTATACCTCAGAATCTGGAATATTAGAAGTTTTAAGTTCTTGTAAGTAATTGTTTAATTACTACACTGACAGTATTGGCTTTTATGCTGATTCTAGATATATAAAATTCTTTCAGTTTATTGTTCCACACCCATAACCAAAAATCTGAGAAAATTATTCCGTATATGAAAGAGGCTGTGCCCTCCTCGCGAGGGGTTTGGGGGGCGGCAGCCCCCAAACTGTACCTTCTAATCCCTGTACGTTTTAAGGTTCGAACTTGTTACTCAGCCTCTTTAACTCCTTAGAAAATGTAGTTTTTTTTCAAATTTTTAATCAGAAACAACGATACTTGTTTAGAATCTAGGTACACACGCGAGAAGTGGAATGTCATTAATTATAAAGAAATAAAACAAAATGGGACAAAAATATAATATTTTATAAAAAAAAATGGGATTTATATTTACACATGAGGGGAGGGGGTGGGGGTAAAGCATAGCATATGCTTTTTTTGAGACAACTCATTCACAGATTCTGAAAGGTGATATGGACTTGTTTTCGTTAAAACTACGTAGGTCTATTGTGATGCTTAGATTTTGGTTGAAGCTCATTAGGTGTAATATCATACTCCTTCTATTCAAAATAGTCTAAATATCATATAACAAGGCTTTTAGGGTTGAAACAGACCCCAGAGATTAGGGGCAAGGGTCGTAGTTTATGCCCAGGGAGTATTTAAGGTTCTTATGGAAGGGATGGCTGTTTAACTTCAGAAGAGGCTCAATCTTTCTCCCTGAAAAAAACTATGTCAATATAAAACTAAAAGAAACTAATCACAAAAACTTTGCACAAAATAAGTTTTTCCAAAAAAAAGTAAAGAACTCCATTAAACCAAAAATGAAAAAAGAATAGAATAAAATAATCTACCAAGCATACAACTACCATATATCAGTATCAATAAATAAATGAAACCCAAAACAAACAAAAATTAAAATAAGTCAAACTCATAACGAGCAGAAATTAACCTAAGTAGGGTTCTAAACTCTATGCTTTCTAAAAGCTAGAATATAATTTGTACTTTACTGAATTTTTTTTTAATATTTTCACTTTTATAATTTTAAGAAATAAAAAATAATTAAGATTTTAAGGAATAAATATCAGCATATGTATATTAAACTAACAATGCACATTTTTTCAGTAAATTGATTTATCTTCTGGTAAAAATTGCAAAATTCCACATTTTTGCATATATGAGCTTGAAACATTTATAGTAGGGTTCTTTGATAAGCTGAATCTGATGGTGTGTTTTTCATTAAAATTATATGACTTCAAGAGGGTCTCTCCCCTTTTTCCAGTTAATCAGACAAATTTTCTCTGACCCGTAGCTTTTAATGGGTAAGACTAAATTTAATGAAACTAATATATTTGGAATCGGCATAATAAGTCATTTCTTTCGATACACCTGTTGGCATGAAAGCTCATTTTTTTAGAATTTATGTTGCTATTTAGCAAGGGCACTGTAAGTAAGTTATAGTTCATTACCACGAACTTTTTGATGACCCATAAAAATCAAAACAGAACTACCAAAAATACTGTATTCTTAAGACTTATAGTAAATGTATAGCTAACAAACGGAAAAGGTTTTCAACGAAAGTCATGCGCAATTTTCTAATTCTTTCCTAAATTTCAGTTTATAAGCTCTTTTTTTTTATTTAATTTCTGATTGCTTTTAAAATCACATCCAGGCACAAACAGGATACGATTAAGGTAAGGGCATCTCAACAGTATTGTTGTTCGATTGAATTCGCAATGTCAATGATGGATAACATTGCAATGCCCCCCACATTCCCTAGGGTTGCAAATAATGTAGTTTGCCGTATTTTATATTCAGGATTTATCATTATGAAAAGGAGGCATCTATATGCAATATCTCAAGAACGGTTAAGGGTATAAACTCAGAAGACACGTTGATATAGATGTTAAAAAGTGATCCGAGGGTAAACAGTTTCTCTCTAATTCCAATTTTAGATGTCCTTTGCCAAAGATAGCTGATAAAAATTTCTGATTGTTTTCCAAATCATACCCAGGCCTAACCAAGATATAATTTAAGGTACGGGCCTCTCATTAGTACCATTCTACGTTTAAATTCGCAATTTCAATGATGGATAACGTTGCAATGCTCCCCACATTCCCTAGGGTTGCAAATAATGTTGTTTGCCCTTTTTTATATGCAGGATTTATCATTAGGAAAAGGAGGCATCTATCTGCAATATCTCAAGAACGGTTAAGGGTATACACTCAGAAGACAAGTTGATATAGATGTTAAAAAGTGATCCGAGGGCAACCAGTTTCTCTCTCATTCCATTTTTAGACGTCCTCTGCCAAAGATAGCTGATAAAAAGTTTGGGATAGCCATCTTCTACAAAAAAGTCGAAAACCCAAATAACTATATCTCCTGGGATACTAAAAACCCCCAGAATTTCCTGGGACAAGCGTTGTAAGTTATATAATTAACTCGTTGTTTACATGCAAGATGCAAGTTAACTGGGAAAAGGGTCCTATTATATGCAGGGACGGTTGTCAAACGGATACAGCAGCAATATCTAAGGAATGGCTGGTATGAAACCTGTCGTGGTATACCTTTGAAACTTTAAAGCTATGTTCAGAGATATCAAGGAGGCACACTTGTGCCTCTATAAAGAGGCGACCCACCACAATGTTAAGCGATTTCAGGTCCTAAAAGTCGCAGAGAGACGGCGGTAATCGCATTTTGTAGCCCAAGCTCAAACTAAGAAACTTGCAAAATTTGATTCTCCTCCGACTTCATCTTCATGGGGTAAACTGGGCCGGAAGTTTCGACCCTCCCACCACAGCCCCCCTTTAACGTTGTCCGATTGGGCTGAAATTTAGAGGTTAAGCTTTTCTAGGGCCCAGGAGCTTATCCTCGAAATTTCAGCTCAATCCGATCACTCCTTCCCTGTTTTCAAGAAAACAAATATAGCCACTTAAAATTCATTTCTTTTTTTTTCTTATCCACGCCTACAGGCCACAGTTGGCAATTGATCCAGGTGAATGAGGACTCATTAGAAGCAGAATTCGACCTGTTAGGGCCTTTTGATATTTTCAGACCGAAAAAATTATCCCCCGAATTTAAATTTACGAAAAACCTCGTTTTCCTTACACTACCCCTTCTATACCCCTTTATCTGAAGGCTCATGGATATTTAGACTATTTTGGCATTGAAATGCACTCGGATGAGCTCTTTTCGAAGTTTCTACGACAACTCCTTCGATACGAAGTGCCCTGGTTTATAACAAAGAAAGAAAAAATAAATAAATAATGCATTGTGTCATCATCGTTCTATACTTAGGCAGCGATATACTGGCTGGGGGGGGGGGGTGTTCAATTCTGGAGAAAAAGTTATTTAACCTTTGCACTATTTTGAAAAAAATGTATATATCACAAATTTGATTGGATATATTTGGGATAAAGGGCTTGGGAGGGGATAAGGAAATGGTAACTATTATCTCGATCAGTCGTTTAAACTTTAAAGCTATGTTCAGAGATATTAAAAAAGAAACGGAGGGCAGCCCACCCCTCCCTTCTTGCCCTTTCAGATATCGCCGTTAACACTAATAGAAATCTTAAAAAGCCTTTCCATGACAGCCGCAGTGGCTGCCATGCCCCCTTAGCATAGGCTCTTTATAGCATATATTATTATATTCTTATTTGTTCATGTTTATTCTAAATGAGAGGAGATGGTAGATTAATTCCTCCTCCCCCTCTCATACCCCTTCCTATATTTATCTGAAGGCTCATGGATATTTAGACTATTTTGGCATTGAAATGCACTCGGATGAGCCCTTTTCAAAGTTTCTACGACAACTACTTCGATACGAAATGCCCTGGTTTATAACAAAGAAACACAAAATAAATAAATAATACATTGTGCCATCATCGTTCCATACTTCGGCACTGATGTAATGGCTGAGGGGGGGTGTTCAATTCTGGAGACAAAGTTATTTAACCTGTGCACTATTTTGAAAAAATGTATATATCACAAATTTGATTGGATAAATTTGGGATAAAGGGCTTGGGAGGGGATAAGGAAATGGTAACTATTATCTCGACCAGTCGTAAAATTAAAATGTCATTTCAAAAAAAAAATATTAGAATTACATACACTTTCACAAAAACCCTTAAAAATGAGGTCTAAAAAATATGCATATAAAAGTACTTGATATTAAAACTTCAAACTGGCAAGAAAAACACCAGGCTTTTGGTTGTACAATGGCTTTTACTTTAGTATAGCTGAATCCTTGTGATGGTTCTGGTAATATTTTTACCTAATTTTCTAAAGCCAAGAAGCATGAAATACAACTGACCGTCCCCCCCCCCTGTTGAGGTATTCCCAAAATTTTTATTATAATGATTAATTTCACTTTTTGTCAGTAACCTTGTATGCTTCTATGTAAAAAAGAAGAAGTAAAGAACAAAGGTCCTTCGAAAACATACAAGCTACACATAAGCTGGTTTCATATAATGCAGTTTCCCATTCGATACAAGTGAATTGAAGCATAGAGGCATGAATGAACGATTTAAAATAAAAGCTTAGATGATAGGGTGATCCCCT